>NW_024044570.1:36847574-36876996 GCF_014851395.1 Micropterus salmoides
TTTCACATAGCCTTGTGTATTGTCAGTAACTTACTTCCTTTTTTATTTTGTAATCATTGGTGTTTTGTATTTTTGTCTAGCTTTGTTTCCTGTCTGCCTTGATTCCTTATGTGTCTCACCTGTGACTAATTACCCTGCCTGCTTGTGTGTGTGTGTGTGTGTGTGTGTGTGTGTGTGTGTGTGTGTGTGTGTGTGTGTGTGTGTGTGTGTGTGCGTGTGGTGTGCCCCAGTATATATGTTTTGTTCATTATCCTTCATGAAATACTGCAAAAAACTGCAACCTTTCGGGAAATGTAAAGGGCTGCAGCGGCTCACTTCAAAGAGGCTCCGTCACAGAGCCATAGCACAAGCATGACTTTGACGGGCGGAAGGAAAAGTAGTTCCTATCAATCCAGTATAATTAGACCATCCTGATGATAAAACACACACTCATTCCACATGACTGAGTTTAGATATTGATCCTTTTATGAGTATTGATCCTAGAGCAGGAAACGTTGGTATCAGAAATATCGATACTTTATGATCGATCTGCACATCACTAGGTCCGATACGATTCCTGTCCTTCGAACCTGTGATTGTAAAGTCAGTCATACCCAGCATTAGCCTATTAAATATTTTTTGCAGTGGAAAATGTGTCTAGAGGTTCAAACTGACGTTTGAGACGTCTATTTTACATTAATAAAATTTTGCTCATTTCGTATTTTATTAATGCTGTCAAAACACATTCAGACTATGAGCAGGTAATAATGAAAAACTCACATTTAAACCTTATGTAGACCTGTTTGTTTCAGCTGCACCACAGTCATCCTCACTCAGAAATAATCACATTATCTCCAGCTGATAACTATGATACAAATGTTCCAATCAGTGCGACCAGCCTACAATATGAAAGATTACCGTTCATTGATCAGTTTTATAGGTTACATATTAACAGTGATTACTGCAGTAATGTAGCCCACAGTAGGTGTTTTCAGTGCAACAGTCCACAGAGTGGCAGCGTTATACCTAAAGACGGAAAATAGCCCAATATCAATGTTCTTGTCTAGTTGTTTGATGTATAGCATTAACTCCATTAGCAGCTGGAGTTTGCCCAGTTGTCTTGGAGTTGATGTTCAGATTACCTTTTTGTTCTGACCTCTGAGACATTTCATCATTTCAGTTCTGTACAAGGTGGTTAATGGCCTTGTGTCATCATGTTGTGTATATAGACCATGGGAGTAACAATAACACTATTCTAAAAAGAAATCTATAGCCGTGCAAGCAGCTTGGGACCAGCGATGATTTTCTAAATTCTAATGCTAGCCTGTTGCCTGTTACCGGGCAGCCTATCTGTTTAACATTTTAGTTTACTGTGTTTGCAAGCTAACATTTGCATATTAGAAATAATCAAAAAGTACAGCTAAGGCTAATGGATGCAGGTTTTTGGACATAAACCAAAGAATTGAATAAACAGACATGTTGGCGTAAATCACTGATGTTGACCTGCTGGTAGTGCTACAGGAAAAAGTCAGAGGATCAAAATATCAAATATCATAGCAATCCATCCAATAGTTGTCAAGCTTTTTCAGCCTGGACCAAAGTGGTAGAGCAACCAGAAGACCGCCACCCATGCTACATTTAGCACAGCTAAAAACGTATTCTTACAAACATCTATGTAAGAATGCCAAATTCATAGCAAAATTCATAAAAATCAGTTCAAAGCTGATTTTCTATCCAATATACACAGAGCTAACAACAATAGGATGATGTTAAACATCATATATTCAGGCCTTAGTCATCCATGTTGTTCAACAATGAATAAATACAAGTAAATCAGATATTAGAGCCAACGGGTTCTTTCACATAAGGAGTCTGGCAGTGTTGCCACCTTAGTCCATAACTGCTTATGGTTAATTACTGGATATTTTGATGAACAGCTAATGAACATCAATAAAATCTGGAGTGAAGATGTTCAGACTGGTGAAACATCACTATGCCAGGCACCTCTTTGGCCAAATCATAAATACTTCAACCAAGGCCAGATGTTGAGGAGCATTCCTGCATGGAATAAGGCTCAGTTTCATTCAAGAAAATAATTGGACAAATTATGTGAGGTTCCTCAGTTTAGGGTTTGGTGTGAATAATCAAAGTAAAGGGAATGTTTTACTGTTTATATTAACCAATATCAATCTTTTATGTAAAGCAGCACACCTGCACATATCTTGCATACATTGTAAATGTCCATACTGTTAAAAGCTGTTCAGAAAAATACCTCAATAGATTAGAGGGTCATCATATTCATTGAAGCCACTAAGCTCTGAAATCCCATCTCGTGACAAATTTTATCCCCCTCCTCGCAGCCCAGCACGCTCACAGACTTGAAATTTTAATGGCAAACATGTATATACAGGGAGCTTATGGGAAAGGGTCTGTTCTTAACTTCCATACCAACAATGAGTAGAAACAGAAGAAGAAACCTTTTATGTTGCCTTCTAAAACACGGTAAGAAGTGCTTAAAATCAAGAAATCACCAAAAAATGTTAGGGAGATTGTGTAGAACAGAAAGATGATGAAATGGGAAAAGCAGTGAAAAGACAGACCGAGGAAAGAGAGGAAAAGAATCTATTCATTTCACTATGATGAGGAATCGGTGGCAGGTATGAGTGCACTCCAGATGTCACACATGAAGAGTGTAGAAGAATGAAGCAGAGAGGAGGCAATGTTTGAAGCTGCAGAAATGTGGGAGTTGTATGCAGTCTGTAGAGCTGTGCAGCTAGTCTGAAGGCTGCAGGCTACTGGTGGAGGAGAACTTGGCTCCCACAAATGCAGATTTATCTTTAGACCAAGGCTTTAAACGTTCACTGCCCACATTGTTTCAACACTGATCTGGAGATCTTTTTGTGCTGTCAAGTGCTCTGTAGCACAGTGCAAACCTCTGCAAACCCATCCATCCATCCATCGTCAACTGCTTATCCTGCGTACAGGGTCACGGGGGCTGGAACCAATCCCAGCTGACATTGGGACCTGTACCACTGTACCTTTGCTCTCCAGAAGAGCATAGGTACAATGTGGCCCATATTCGCACAAGAAATTTAGTGAAGTAACTTCCGTCCTGAAGTTCTGTTGTTTGGACCGCACTGGAGGAGCACTGCTATGCAGGCCAGAAAAGGTGGCCCAGATTTTGGTTGTCTGCTTCTGTCTGCACAACATTGCCGAACAGCACGGGTTAGAGCATGATGCCGTGGAAAGGGAGGAGGATGACCACTGGCCCCATGAGGGCAACATTGTACATTGCTCACGATGTGCTTACTTTACATTAATACAATAACACAATAATACAGTAATAAAATCAAACACAGGCTCTGTATATAGAGAGCACATATATACACACTATAAACAAAAACAAAATATACAGATTGAGACAATAGTGCAATGAGCAGAGTGCAAAGGAAGCAGGAGGAAATTATTATTACCTTTGTATTATTATTATTATATACATGTCGGAGGTGGATGAGATATACAGGTACACATACAAGCATACATGTACACATGCAAGCAGTGTGATGGAGTATAGTGCAAAGGATGCTGGAATAAGTATTATGTGCAGGTGTTATGTACTTGAGATAGGTGGATTTGGTATACAGTATACACAATATGCAATATACAATACAATTCTAACTTTGGTGTGTTCATTATTTTTTAAGTCATGCTACGATGCTACAAAGAGGATTTGTATTTTATTGCTCAGATCACCAATCGCTTGCGATTGGTTGGTAGATCTGTCGCTATTGGTCACCCTGGGCCTTTATTAATATAGGCTTGGGTAAACACCTCCCTAGTAATAATAGTAATGTTTAATAAATAACCCTGTATTCCTTATCTTTACTCCACCATACAACACTTCACAATCCATGATATGCATCCAACACAAAACAATACCTTTACAGAGGCAGGCAGAGGGGTTGAAGGAGTGGGGGAGATTCTCATTGACGTCAGGGGTGCTGTGGGGTTGGTGACGGCCTTGCCTGATCTGGGGTGGGCTGGGGGGGGTCGGGGCTCCCCTGGTGTGGGGGCCCGCTCTTGACCTAGGGTTCTGGGGACTCGGGCTTGTGGCCTTTGCTCATTTCTGGGCGGGTGGTGTGTCCCTGGGCCTGGGGGCCCCGTTGTCTCCTCTCCTCGCCTGGGCCCTCTTCCGCAGGGGTGGGGCTCCCGCTGCTTCCCCCTGCCAGCTCTCTCACGGTGGGGGCATTCGGGAGTCTCTGGGGCGCATGGCCGGTGTTGTCGGGGTAGGTTTTGGTGCTCCTCCTTGGGGGTGCTTGACCGGGGGGGGCTGGGCCCCTGTCCGGGGATGAGATCGGCATCGGGGGCTGCTGTCACTGCCTGCACTGTAGGGAGGGATGCCTCTGGCTGGGCTGGGGGACCGTTGGCCTGGTTCTCCCACGTTATCGCTCCCTGGCGGCAGGGAGCTTCCCGGCACGGCTTTCTGCTGTTCTTCCTTGGGGCGGGGTACAGCCTCCCCCGGGACATGCGGTCTGGGGTCCTTTGCGCTTTGAGGGGTCGCGGGATGCCTTGGCTTCTGGGGGTGGGGGTCACTTGTGCATTGGTGTTGATGATTACGTGGCATTTGGGCATTTTGGTTGTTCACTGCGCGGCGGTGGGGGGGGCCACTGGTCTATGTTGTGTGCGCGCCGCGGTCGGTTCGGGCGCTGCTCTTCCGCGGGTTACGCTTCTTGCGTTCCGTCAGCATTACGTTGTCAACTGGCATTTGGGTCGGGGTCTTCTGCGTTTGCATCGCGGTGCATCTGGGAGTCTTTGTTTTTTGTTTTTTTTTGATTTATTCTTTTTCTTTCTTCCACCCCTATTGGCCACTGGGGTTCTTGCCTGCCTGTTACAGTCGTGGCGTCCCACTCTCACTAACAACTACATTCTTTAACAGGCTTATGCGCACACACATGTACACACACACATACAGACGCACACAGACACACACAGACACAAACAAACTTAGGTTGTCCCTGGTAGAATTATTCCTGATGCTTTTCTTTCAGTTACTTATTTAAATTAATTGTTATTATTCCAGCTCTCATGGCTGTGCTGTGTTGCTTATTTAGTGTGCTGGACTGTTTCTTGTTTTCATTTTTCTCTTAGTTGTCTTAATATGTCAGCTGTTTATTGCTGCTGTTCGGCTGGTTGTCTTTTACTATTATTATTTTTATTGTTTGTTTTTGTTTGTGTTTGTTGTTGTTTTTCTCCTCCCCAAGCCCCCCTCTCTGTTCTATTGCAGGTTTCGTTGCTTTCAATTGGTGTTTCCCACAGCTTTTCCCTGTTGTCCCCACCTTCCATGCCCCTTTCCCCCTTCTCTAACAGGTCTTGTCCTTTCTCTGTGCTGTCTGTTTGTGCCCCCCCATCCCCTGTCCGGCCCGGTGACAAATCAATACATAATTAAATAAATAATAAAACAGACAAAGGAGTATATTAATACTCTCTTGTTAAAGTAAAATCTGTCTGGCACAATATGGTATCCAGGTCATTATACTCTATACCAGGCTGCTGGGCAGGACAGGTTTAAAAATAAATAAATAAATAAATAACCCTGTATTAAATAAATACTGTACTTACTGAAGACTATATTCATGTGATATGTTCCATGTTTTCATGCTATTGGCCTAAACTAATCAGGGACATGAATTTATGAGGAACATGAGGAATTCATTAATGAGGCACATGTTGATTTTTTTTAAAAGACAAATGCAAAAATTATTTACAAACCATTTACAAAACATCAAATGCTGGACTGCAGGACAAAATGTCTGTCCACCTCTGATGAGCCATTTGGTGGTGGCTGTCAGACCATGATCCTTTGTTCCAGCAGCCCGTAAACACAAACAGAACAGAATCAGTACTGCATGCTCACAAGGTAGGTTTCACTTCTGCTACAAAGCAGACAACATACATTTTACAAAAATAATCACAGAATGAAACGATAAACTATGTTTCATGGAGCGGTGCTGAGGATGAACCAGAGTTCAAAGTCTCAGGGCCTGGTGGTCAGTGTGACAAATCTTTCATCATTGACCAACAATGAATCTAATCCAACAAATCTTACCCGCTTCCTTCTCGATCAACACCGGACAGAACTCTTAAAGGCTGTCGCCCTAGCAGCAAGATCTGGCTGAATGAAGCAGAAGTTCCTGGAAAGCAGCTGGGAAACAAAATTTAGTGTGTTTATAAATAAATAACATAGCCACAGTACAAAAACACCTCAGCAAAACATTTGCTACTTAATGCACATAAACTTACTTATCCACGTGAGCTGAAAGCTTGAAACTGCCCCGTTATTGTGGATGTGAAGTAATGTTAACACAGGACATACTGAAAACAGAAAACACAGGTATATCCTCTGATGAATGTTGGAACCTGGATTCTATTCCTGTTTACAGCGAGGATTATTCTGTACAGTTTTAGTATTTACCAGCAGACAGGACTAGAAATGATATGGCTGTCCACTGAGTCTCCAAAGAATATGGACAGGAAGTCACTGCTGTTCAGTTAGGACTCACAGCTGCTATATTACTTTTTTTGTTATTTTCTGTAAGTTATACTACAGGTTTACTTTATCACCCTAAATTGGTTAATAAGTACGTGTCTCACCAAACACCAACTTATATAGAACAATAGAAGATGTGATACTGCCTACTGTACTACTACCAGGACTTGTATGGTAACCTACAGCAAGTAAAGTCTTACTAAAAAGTATATAACTTGTGAATTAAGTATAGAAAGATGTAACATGACCTCTTTCACATATAAAGTTGAAAGACAGGTGCCTTACACTAGATTTGACACAATTTAATATAACTTAACTTCTCTACATCAGTGTTACATCCCTGGAGGATAGTTTTAAAGAGTTGTGTAAAATGGAATTATGGACATTAAGAAATATCCACCAAGCAACATCAATCTTACTGAAAGGACCTCTCCCAGTGACAACACTGACCAGCAGATGTGGCCAGAGAACAGTGCATTTTGAAGAGTTGTGTCGGCTCTAGTTCATTGGCATGCTCTTGAAAGGACAAAGCCCATACAACTAATGAAGGGTCTTTAATGAACCTCGGATGTTTTGGAAGCTTGTGCAACGGATTCATTTTATTCTAAATTTGGGGCAGTTTGAGGTTCTCTGTGGTCTTTTCAGGAATGATTAATAGTTGAAGGTTGACTTTTCCTATGAGCAAAGTAAATCCTTCTTAGTTTCTGTGGTTTTACTTTAGAGTTGGACAGGAGCATTGCATAATGTTCTTTCAGTAGGAAGAACCTGCTAACAGGGCCACATCACCGAAACAAGACTGGCCACACTAATAATCATTCTGACAAGACAGCAGGTTACACACCAACACTGTATGTGTTTGCTGTCAGACAAGGTGTTTACTCAGTGACAGGCTTGGGTGTTACTGTCCAAATTCCCTCTCATTATTAGAACTTTATTCTTTTCTCATCCTTGTTTGCTTTGAAATAACCAGAGGGTTGCAGTGTTGTAATATGCAATTTTGACCTCATGAGGGCGGTGTTTATCCACATTTTAGTCAGACGGAAGCAGCGCCTCTGCTGTTCTTACAACACATTCTACACAAACAGTCTTATATAGTGAAGTCACCATATGTATGGTTTTAATCGATCACATTGTTATTTCTATACATATGTATGAATTTGAACAACCACAGAAACATAGACGACAGTGATGATCCCATCAAGAGAAACCCTGCTCTAGAGACAGCGAATTTTAGAAAAACTTCACAAATCCTGATTGACAGCCGGAATACTATACTATTATTAAAAATGAAAAAAGTGAACAAATAACAAGACATTTACTAAGTATACAAAGAAGAGGAGGAGGGGGAGGAGGATAGCCTGTAATGCACTTGTCACTGCTGCATGAAAATAACAAAGTCCCAAGAGCTTCTGATCCAGTAGTTCCCAGGAACCCACGAGCCTTGGGAGACAGAAAGTCAGACAAGCTCGTCAACATTCAAGACTCCCGTGTTTTGAATGAATGGAATGTATGTGAATCACATGACCAGCTGGTGTTCTCAGGTGTAACATGTAAACTGCTTTATCTTTATACTTGATTTTCAAAAGCAGCCACAGCCTCGGTACTATAAATGCTTGAATGGTCCTCATCTTTGTCTTCAGCTTTCTTCCTTTTGTCTTTCTTACTTCATTTTTCTTAGTGTAAGAGCTTAAACAGTATTGTTTACTGGTAAAAATCTGATTAAAAAGGTCAATGTAGTATAGGCTGCCAGAGGCTGGTTTGCTTTTGTAACAGTTTGAATATAGGAGTTAAATTGGTCTAAATAAATGCAGCGATTATTAAGTCATCTGGGTTGTGCTATCTACTCGCAGAGTAAAAGAACTGATGTGAGGAAATAAGGAGAACCCATTAAAAGAATATGAGAAATAGAGATGTATCCAGTTGCAGCACATTATTATTCAAATGAAGCAGTTAAGGCTCCCCCTTCAAAAAGAAAATATACATTTCAGTTAAAGGAGGATGTGCTGCAGACAAATGCACATTCACCTAGAAATATCCATCCAAGAGAGTATTCTGTGTTTAGACTGAGGTTGTAAAAGTATACAATTTGTTAGTGCGTACTGAAAATACTGAGAATTTTTTTAACTGTCAGTTCAAATGATTAAATAATGTATTGTATTTAAAACTGGTAAACTTCAAGTTGTTGTGCCTTACATTTTATCCATCCATCCATTCATCCATCCATCTGTCGTCAACCGCTTATCCTGCGTACAGGGCCTTATATTTTATTTGCATTTTAAATAAATGACTTGTCATTAAATTGTTGTAAAAAGATAATGTTAAATATTCTGTTCAGTTGATATTTTAATGCTAAAGGAGAAGGTCTTTCACAAGGTAAATATGAGTGGGCAGATAAATATGAGTGGCCACAGTTGCCTGCTTATTGTAGAATTACAGTAATAGAAGCTGGTACTGCCTCCTCATATTGAAATGGGTCAGTGCACTGCTTTGGATGAAGAAAGTTTAATTTGTCCAGTTTGTGATCTGGGGGAAACAGAATAGGAGTATCACTTTGTTTTTTGGAGGAAAGGAAAGGTGGACAAGAGGAACAATAACTCTTTCAATGTACATGTGGGCTTAGAAGTGTTCTATTAATGTAGATAGATTTGGGGGGAAAAAATGTGAATCTGTCTTTTAATATTTGTTTTGGCAATTTTGTCATCTTTTCTTGGATGACATATAAGATATGAGTGAGTTTAGGGACTCCCAAAGAGTGATATGGTTGTTTGACAAAGAGATCTTGAAAAGTTATTTGGTGAATGTATGGGAGTTCAGGAAGAAAACCTTGTATCAGTAATAGATGACTATTATTAGTAATTATTTCATAGTTGTTTTTTATTTTCTTCTTATTTTCTTTAATCTTGTAATGTAATGACCCAGATCGCCAGTTCGATAACTTCCTCATACTTTACACACGGCTTCCACCAGAGTAATGCCAGATTCCTCCTACACATGCCACAACTTCTTTGTTTAATCTAGAAATATTTCTCTTGTAAAGTGTAAAGTGAGATGAAGGACTGTAAAAAAACACCCTGACGAAAGCAAGATAGATGAACATTTTTGGGGGATAAAGTCTGGCATTGTATATCAGAGTTGTGAATCTGTATATTTGATGCACTTGTCTATACCACACCATATTTGTTCTCAAAATTAAAAAGGTTATAAACATGGGTTTTAAATGTACATTTAGGCTGTTGGTCACTGACTGGTCACTGTTCCTTTAAAAAAAACAATCAAACAATCATTCAATCATCTGGTGCAGGCAGACACACTGGTATGCAGATCCACGTGTGACAAGCAGACAAGAGGCCTGATTCACATCCTATTGTATGTCAGAACGTGTGTGTGTGTGTGTGTGTGTGTGTGTGAGAGAGAGAGAGAGAGAGAAAGATCCACCCTGTATTGTTACACTGGAGGCCAGCCAGAAATGAATGAAGCCACCTGACACAGATAAAAAAACCTGTTTTTTTACCGTCACCACCTGTCACACCCGACACACAAAACAAACCTTCCCTGACTGCAGGCCGGAACATACCTCACATAGCAGACATACATGAGTGGGACTTAATGTAACGCACCTTGCGAGGCATGTGAGTCACAGGACTAAATAAAGTCATCATAAAGTCTCACCTCACTCAAGTATGCCACACATTGTCTTTGTAATGGAACAGTGGTTTCTATTTAGAGCACTGACTGTAAATATCAGCGTCAGTAGGATGAAGATAAGTGTGGAGTGGGAACAACAGTAAGATAAAAAAACTAAATAAAATAGCATTGTCCAGAAGGTTGTAAGAAAAGTGAACGGAAGAGAAGACTTATCAAAAGGAGAAAGGAAATGAGACATGAAAGGGAAGAAAACAAGGGAGACGTGAATAAGAAAGAAGAACATGAAAAAGAGAAAAGAAGAAATGACACATGAGAATAGAAGAAATAGCAGAAGAGATAAGAATTTGGATTCAAGAGAATAAGGAGAGAAGGAATGAGTCATGCAAAAAGAGAAAATGAAGAAATGTGAAAATGAAAAGGAGGGAAGAAATGCAACATCATCCAAAATGAGACATGAAAGAAGAGAAGCATTGACAGAGATATGATGGATGAAAAGGAAACAAATAAAATGAGAAATGAAAAGGAGAGAGAAGGAGAGACATGAAAAAGGAAAGAGTAAATAACATGAAGAAAAGAGCAGCAGTAACAGGTTGGTTCACATAGCTGACATTCCTGCTCATATACGCACTTCTCTCTATCGGTGTCTCACTCTTTATTTATATACCCAGAGGAAGAAGCAGAAAAGTAGCGGGGCAGAGCTGAGGTGTGCGTCAGGTTGGAATTCATTAGCTTTAGTTAGCTGGTTTCCTGGGTGTGGCTGCAGGTTAGTCGCGTCACATGCAGTACCTCTCGGTCTCATCACACTTAGGAACAGACACAGTAGACCTACTAATTGGTGGTAGTGGTTGTTGCGGGGGTTGTGATAAGAACAGTGGTTACCCCATTTCCATCCAAAAATGTTTCTTTTTCCATTGTCTCTTAATGGTGAAGATGGGAAACAGAGTCTTTCCAGTAAAATTGTCCATTCATTATTCAATGTTATGACAAAGACTGCAGTATTATAGTCCGGGCTGGATTAACCTGCAATGGGGCCAAAACTGAATTTTGCCTGGGGCATAAATTTGCTTTAACCCCTACAGACTTTGTGACTTACTGAGTGAGTTAGTGAGTGATGAAGTTACACCACTGGTCTTTCAAAATGAATAGATCTGGATGTAGATACATACCGTAATTCTAGATCCTAAGGGTATAGGCGTAGCCTTCTAAACCCTCTTAATCTACGGCTACTCACTACATGGAAGGTGAGTTGAGATCTGGAGTTATGGTCTGTAATTAACGTTCATTGAATCACCAAGATGTTGCACTAACAACTGTCACTTCTGGGTAGAAAACTGGCAGTTGATTTGAATTGCAGAGCGATGTAAAATCACCAAATTTGATTATTTCTATCTGTGAGAAGTGGAGACAATAGTGACACAGAGAAAAACTCTCCATGTGCCCAGACACACGAGGTGGTGTGCACAGTTACAGCATCCCAGATAACAATCACCCTGATAAAACACCTCATACAGAGTCAAGAGTCAAAACGTAACACAGGTTGTACTTTTTTAAGTATTGTACCACTACTGGTAAGGCTCCATCACAAAATCATCATCTTTATTACATTTAAGATTTTCATATTAATCAATTGTGAAAATTGTAATTAGCAACTACATGTATGTGCAAAAACTTTCCTTTGGATTTCAGCTGTCAGAGGAATCTTGAGGCATCACAGTAACACACAAGAGATTCAATACTGACACACACACACACACACACACACACACACACAAATTATGTGAACGCATCAAAGTTTTGGCTGGCTGTATGAGATCATGCTGTCAATCCAAGTCCTCCCTCTTCCAACTCTCCTTGCATTCCCACATTCCACCATAACTTGTGTGTGTGTGTGTGTGGGGGGGGGGGGGGGTGTAAAGGAGGGGAAGTGTGTTAAGGCAACAAGATGAGGGGAGGGCAGAGAGGAAGGAGTGTGAAAGAGGGACGGACTTCAGCAGAAACTGTAGAAAAAGAAGAACAACAACAACAATAAAAAACACATCTTCACATTCTGCTGTCTCCTTCTCTTTGGAATGCATCCTTATCTGGAAGGCTTACATGTTGTTGGTAATTACAGCCTCTTACATAAGCATGCAGGGGTCCTGCCGTGGCACACACACACACACACTGGCCCCAGTACGCGCTGGTACTGAAAATGATTAGGACGGGTTAGTACAGGGTGTAAATCTGGAGGAGCAGGGGAGGAGGAAAAACTGAGCAGGAGGAAGAAAGGAAAGATGTGAAAAGCTCAAATAAAACATATTGACGGATGAACCATTTCCACACATCACGGTGAATCATCTTCATATTAATGCATTATGAAGATATTATTTCATCAGTGTGATGAACTGAGATATGACCTAATTGCAGAGGTTAGGTATAATCCTGTGTTTATCAGAGAGGATTCCTTCAGTCGCCTCTAGAGACAATCCTTCAGATATGGTCAATGAATATGACAAAAACACATCCATATTTGACTAGAATTGCCTTGGGGTCAATGAACGTAGCTCCTCTGTCTAAGACTTTACAGGAATTGTATTTCTTTTTGAGTGAGATGTTATGAAGCTAGAGACTACACTGTTAGTATAGCTAACATATAAGTAGATTTGGGAACAAAAACCACGCCTCAAACTGTGCCGTTGAGCCAATCAGATTTCAGCAAAAATGAGAATCAGTCGAGAATCAAGAATCAAGTTGGGGAGAGGCCGCTCGTATCCCCTTCAGTATTAAATGTATTAGTTTAGCACTCTGACCGTTTCTCCAGACATGTTTGATTTAATTCAAGTCTGGCTGGGCCACTCAAGGACATTCACAGAGTTGTCCTTCAAGCCTAGTTCACACTACACGATATTTAGCCCAATTTGAGAGCTCGGCGACCGCCGCCAGCCGTTATGTGTGAACTAGTCAACGACGCATCAAAACAGCTCCCCGACACATTTCTAACACATCACAGACGTCTGCCAGATGTCTAGCATGCCAAATATCTCCCGACTCGACATCCACATCCAGCCAATGAGAGCAGGCAAAACACTTTTTACTCCCACTCTAATCCATTCTTTCACCCAGATTCTTTGTCTTTATAATTGCTGTCTTTATAATAACACATAACAACAGCTGTTTCGTGTGTTCGTTTCATTTCACATTTCACGTGTTTTCTTAACAAAACATGATTTGGAGACCAGCGTCCAGTGACAGAGTCCTTGTCAGCTCGTGTAGTGTGACCACCTGTCACCGATCAGTCGCATAGTATGAACGCCACAACGACTTCAAGACTCCCATCACAAGACGGCAAGTTGTGTAGTGTGAACAGCACGGCGATTGGCCGACGCTGAAAGTCGTGTAGTCTTAAGCCACTTGTGTGTTGTCTTGGCTGTGTGCTTGCATCCTGTTGGAAGATGAGTGCTTTGACCAGGTTGTCATTAAAGATATCTCTGAGATGTGTCAGAAGTGTTTAATTGCAATCATGCATTTTGGATGTGAGATGAACTGTTGTCGGTAAAAAGAACTGTGTGAACAGTTTTGAAAAAGTGAACTCAGTGAAGAGGAATATGTTACCAATTGTAGAAAGCTGTAAGTAGGGATGCACCGAAAAGAAAACTGAATATAATGAAAAAATTTGCCAAATACCAAACAAGTACATTCACATTTATTTTGCCTTTCTTTTACCTTTGCATAAATTAAATAGTCAAAATGTGCTTTCTACTCAGTGTTTCTTGCAGGATGTGGAGAGACTATGGGGGGTGGGTCCGAGGCCCAAGTGGGTCCTGTAAAATAAATTACATCTGTCCATTTACTTTTAATGGACGCATTTAATATATTTCATACTGTGAATATGATCCAGTTAATCTTATTTCCATACTGTATAGACACCTTATTTTGAAAACCAGATGTTGTCAATATGTGTATCCTCGCACTAAATTCATCAAGTCCGACCCAGTTTGATAAATAATGTTGTATGTGGTTCTCGTATTGCGTAACATGAAGACTTCACAGCCTCTCTTCAGGTAGGACTCTCATCCTGCAACACTTGTCTTTGTAAAGAGAGAAAATGACAGGCAGGTTAGGATAAAGTATCTAACCTCCCTGTCAGCTCACACTGCTCGGTTTCAGTGGATTTACCATAAAAGCTTGAATACGTGTGCACTCCAAATTTAGGTGCTGCTAGCTTAATCGCCGTCTCAAAAAAAAAAAGAGTGACAGAAACACTCAAAGTGGGTCAGACCGTTTGTTGCCTTTTCTAAGAAGTCAGCCACAGATGGAGTGAATGTGTGAGGAGAAAATTCAGCAGTCTGCCGACAGCGATTTTTGCGGCTTTCTCAGACACTTTCAAATGTAAAAAAAAGTAATTGTTCTGAAAGATTTCTTTGGCATTTTAATTTATTAGGCTGTGGCTCAGGAGGTAGAGCAGGTTGGCTGTTAATCAGAAGGTCAGTGGTTCAATCCTGGCTCCTCCAGCCTGCATGTCGAAGTGTCCTTAGGCAAGATACTGATACTGCTGTTCTGTGTGTGTGAATGTTAGTTTCTGTTTGAGCACTTAAGCTCAGTCTATAAATGTGTGTGAATGTTAGTTTCTGTTTGAGCACTTAGGCTCAGTCTATAAATGTGTGTGAATGTTAGTTTCTGTTTGAGCACTTAGGCTCAGTGTATGAATGTGTGTGAATGTTAGTTTCTGTTTGAGCACTTAGGCTCAGTCTATAAATGTGTGTGAATGTTAGTTTCTGTTTGAGCACTTAGGCTCAGTCTATAAATGTGTGTGAATGTTAGTTTCTGTTTGAGCACTTAGGCTCAGTGTATGAATTTGTGTGAATGTTAGTTTCTGTTTGAGCACTTAGGCTCAGTCTATAAATGTGTGTGAATGTTAGTTTCTGTTTGAGCACTTAGGCTCAGTCTATAAATGTGTGTGAATGTTAGTTTCTGTTTGAGCACTTAGGCTCAGTGTATGAATTTGTGTGAATGTTAGTTTCTGTTTGAGCACTTAGGCTCAGTCTATAAATGTGTGTGAATGGTGAATGCAGATGTAGTGTAAAAGTGCTTTGAGTGGTCAAAAAGACTAGAAAGGCGCTATAAAAATATGGAGCATTTACATTTAACACCAAAATTTTTGCTATTTTCAGCCGATTAAATTCGGTGGTCGAACATTTGGTGCATCCCTAGCAGTAAGATTGCTTGTTGTTGCGGCATCCATAGTTATTTTCTTTAGTCTGTCATTTTTGGTTCATTGTCTGAGTTTTGTCCTCTTTTCTGCTTAATTGTAGTGAAGGTGGTTGTAGCATATATGTAGCTGTAGTTGCATATGTAGAGAAGAAATAATTGTGGGTTTGGACATGAAGGCTCGGTGGCATGATGTAGGCTACTTCCAATATTGTGTACATTGACAGTATAAATGCACTTTACTTTGTAGCCTTCTAAAATTTAATAGTTCTAGCATTCAACATTTGCATCATCATATAACATTTTTTCTTTATAGACCCCTTTTAAAAATGTAACACAATGTTCATGCAGTACAATTTAACTGTCTACTTTTACATGTAGGCTATAAACATTTATACATAAGTACTTACTTATACTTAAGTAAAAGTACTTTTACTTGAAAGGAATTTAACTAAAGTAAAATATTATCCTACTCTTTCTTAAAATATGAGAACAGAAATTTGGTGGGTGGCTGTTTTGTTCACTTATGGGTATGGTGGTCAGTTTCTACTTGGGACTTCAAAAAAGGCTTAGGACGGCCTTGCAACATGCAGCATAACGATGGCAATGATATCATGATATGTATTAAATATGAAGTAGCTTTCCAGTAGAAGTACAGTTGTGACAGCAGCAAAAGTGTTGCTTGTAGGAAAATGTATATGAGTAGCACAACAGCGGCGTATTAGTAAGCTAGTTTAGCACTCTCAGCATTAAGAGCATACATTACAGCAAGAGTTGTGTTGTTATGTTAATCCAGCGTCATGTCCCGCCTCCTCTGTTGTGTCCTCCAGTCTCGTCAGGTTGCAGGAGGAGGACGGGTTACACTGGCGCCTCACATCCCATACTGGATTTACCGGACTCCACCTGTCGCGAGCGCTGTGTTTTTGTGTCGTAAGCCAAGTGCGCTCTGACACAGCACGGCACGAGCCACAAACACGGGGGCGAGAGAACTGGCTATTTTTAATAAACCGGAGTGTCGGAGGAAAACAGAGAATTAACAGCCTTTATCGCAGGCTCTCACTGAATTATTTTCTTTTACTCGAGGACAGAAGTGGAAACAACCACCATAATTCCGGTGGATGGTTTTATCCGCAGTGCCTCAGCCAACAAACCAACCGAGGATGTCAAGACAGCAGCAGCACCGGACGCCGTTAAAACTCACCGACAACGTGGTGGAGGTCAAGAGCAAAGTGAGTGGTGGGCTAATGGGGATGTCTGGTTGTTCGTTACAGTGGCAGTGACAATATTTAGGGTCTGGTTGATGCTGCTACTCTGCCGGTGCAGCGACAACACAAATAACCTTGCGCTGTCGTCTCGATACTATACGTGGTGTCTCTTCTTTTTGCTCTCCGACAAACAAGCCGACTCGTACGTTTCACCGTTCGACACGTGTAATTCAGGAAAAATATACAGTAGAAATGAAAACCGAGGGGGCAGCTGACAGGCGGCCTGGGTGCGCCTGCTGTTCACCGAGCCGTCGCTCCGATTAATGTATTCCGTCCTCCGTGTCAAAACACCGAATGTGGTGTCCAGCCTCCGGAATCTCTCCATCGCTCTGTTCCAGTGTCTCTGTGTCGCTTCAGTTTCATACAATTACTTGTCCCGTTAGGCTGTGTTACTGAGATACTGTAGTGTAGTATTACTTGTAGTGTTAGTATCAGTAGGCTATAGCGGTGTTGACGTAGCTCCTGCTACAGCAGGTGTTACGGTCAGACTGTACTTTGTAAATACATACGCACTGTTGCCTGTTTTGAAAGGACAGTAGCAGAGTATTTCTATTTTAAAAGACACATTTTCAACTAATTGATTTAACTTAGTAAGGACAGTATTCATTACTTTGAAATGAATGGACACTTTGTTGGAGGGTGACAGATAAATTGATGTTTGATGTTGACATCAAAACAGTTTTATATATTTATATTTCATATAAAATCAAGGAAACATACACTTAAATCACAATAGAAAAAGATAAAATGCCGTCAGTATTGTG
Organism: Micropterus salmoides; assembly: GCF_014851395.1. NCBI lineage: Eukaryota > Metazoa > Chordata > Actinopteri > Centrarchiformes > Centrarchidae > Micropterus > Micropterus salmoides. The sequence continues at coordinate 36,864,962 of NW_024044570.1, forward strand.
AATACATTGTGACATAGGCCTACTCTCAGTACTAATATTTTCGTTGCTTGAGAGATGTGCCCTGGAGTTAGAGTCTCAATCAGATAAAGCAAATATGTGCTTTAACATGATTTCCCCTTTGTTACGATTTATATGCCAGCATTGTGAGGTAAACAGCTACAGAGTTAAAATGCTTATTTCAGATTAATACATTAATAATGTACCACAGTGGAAGGAAGCGTTCTTCACAAAGAGCAGGCCTGCTTAAACGTTTGAGTTGCACATTTTAATGACTTTTCCACTACTGCTAAAGAGTGATAATAGATGCAGCGTTAGATTTCTCCAGTGCTGCGGTTTAATTGCAATAGCTGGAAAAAATAAAATCTGCCTGTATGCAGAAATGGTCAGCAAGTATGCAGGAGTTCAAACTTTGCCCTGTCCTTTGTAATCATTTTTAGGCAATTAGAATGTTTGAATCTGAATTTTAATATAGGTTAATAACACATTTGTCATTTCTAAGGTGTAAAATAAAAGATGAAAGAGACTCCTTATTCAAAGGTTCTTTAAACTTTCAGAAAACCCTTGTTATTAATGTCACTGGACTGCAGTCAGCATCCTGTTGCTCTGACTCGAACTCTGTAGGCATGAGCCAAAACAGTGAAGTGACATACACTGACTGAGTGATAGACTGAACTCTGAATGCTGGAAATAACGTTACTATCTGTAATGTTCCTATGTTTTATTTGAACCACTGGCTCCATGATACTGACTAGTTTGCCATTTGCAAATCACCCCATCAGTAAACTCCCACAAAGCAGCGAACGCCAGACCCACGCCACGCAGCAAAGCCACTGCTTGGGTTGCAGTTAACTACGTAGTTGGTCACCCCTGCCTTGCATCGCTCTTGGCTAGTAGAAAGCAATCGTTATACCAGAGACATTTACAGAGGAGACACGCCACTTCAAGAATCCCAAATCCGCAACTCTATAGGGAAAACCCTAAATGGCCAAGATGGCGGTTGTCCTGCCCGTCTCACTAGAAAGCCAATCGTCTGCTTTCAACAGCCGAGGTGGGAAACATATTTCAGCCAATTGTGTGGTTCCACTGATGTAAGGGTCTACTACGCATGCGCGGTAGTAGTGACACATGAGCAGTAGAAGTATAACCGATCTGAAAAAAATTTTGGCAAAGCCATCCAAACTTTTTTAGCGATTTTTATCAGATTTTACTGCTGATTCTCTTCATACAGTTTTTATGTCCCAGTGACCAGTGAATCAGTTGTGGCTCTCTCTCTAACTATCCAGACAGGGGCCTGGTCTTGTTTGTCCGTAATAACTGCCCGGAGGCGTTACCAAGATGGCTCCCAAGTGGCAGGACTTGCCTTGAAGGACTTTAGTTATACACAGGGGTCAAATTGGGACGGGACTGTCCGTGGCTCAGCCCCGGATTTAAGTGCAGCATACCTTAAGATGATCACTGCCCACTGCTTCTTCCGACCACCCAGTCAGAAGAGAGCTGGGATTACAGCTAAACAAACCCAGCTTGTAAGACAGCCATTGAGGGAGCTGGACCGTTGCCCCACTTTCTTTATGCACTCAGATAGTAATTTGCTAGGGTTGCAAACGGCAAGCCAACCAATCTACCAACAGGTCTGAATGAATTAGTTATCTAGCTAGCATTTGTCTGCATTAGCAAGCAAGCTAACATTAGCCAGCTAAAACCACAATATCACAACATTTTCCACAGTAATGTTAGCGTTGACTTTGGACGTTGTGCTGGACCTGTGTTGTGGTGGGTCCCGGTCATTTGTTGATGTTGGCGGACTCCATTTGTAGGCTAATAGTGTTGCAGGGGAGCAGAAGAGAAGGCACTTGTGAGCGCATACACGTCACATGATCTATCACTTTTCATGATCCTTGATTCTGATTGGTGGATGCCTTAATTTGCTTTCCCATCAGGCTGTGTTTTCATGATAATCTGACACGGGTTGCCACTGTACCATTGTAGCTTTAATAATGGCTCTATTCACTTGTGCACAGTAATGCAAACCAACCATTTTGGTAATAGTCCTGTTAAGCCTTTTACATAATTACATAAACCTGCCTTTTACCTATAATAATCCATTTAACTAGACGGAAGCATTTCCAGTGTTTTAATTACCAGTATGCATCTCTCCACCCAAAATAACATGTTTCTTGTCTTGGTACAATCACACCTTGCCAAAACAATTATAGGAATGTCTCTGCACTAACGTCTTATTATGATGTTGGTACATCCCACCATCCAGAGTCTCTGGATGAGGAGGTTGGGTAGTCCAGAGAGACTTCAGTCATGTAGAGTGAAGAAGTTTAGAAATGGAACTGTGTGAATTAAATATCCAGAATATACCTTTAAAGGAAGCTGTGTACCTATTTTGAAAGAGCATGGTGCAATAATGGATCAATGATTAGGCTTGTGAAATAGTGGAATACTGTGCACCACACAGTATCCTGTAAATTGTAGACTGTATGTGGAGCTCCAGAGAACAATAGATGTGTTTCTGACTATTAACAAACAGTATGGAAAAAATGACTGATGACTTTCTGATGTACACATGAACATGAATTTTAAGTTTTGGTGACACTGAAAAGGGCAGATATATAATGACGGTGTAGTGGTGTACTCAGATGTTTCTACGCCATGGCAGAACAACAACTCACTGGGCTTGTGTGTGAACCACATCATCCGGCCATTACTATAATGTTCTTCTTTACAGATGGACACATTGCAACCTATGCATACTGTACTACTGACCAAATTATCAGTTGTACAGGGCCGTAAGGCTGCCGCGAGAAGCCTAGACGACGTAATTGATGACGTCAACGCTGACAATGCGTCAATGATAACATTTTAAACTGACGCATGGTTATTCATTGTTTTCATTGTTCTTTAATATCACTTTAAAATTTTTAAAAGTGAGATGTGGCACATGTATGCCTCAGACCCTGATGTCACTGTCAAGTATTCCACCATAATTATTTCCAGATGAGCAATGCGACAAAGCTCACCTACATCATGTTTCTTCTCTGTACTGTAAATGCTGTACTGAAAAACATACTGAAAAAGCATACTGCAGCGAGTATGTATATGTATAATAATTATAGGCTCAAATTGACTGGTTCTTCGTAACAGCATTGGAATAAGTACACCTGCAGTTTCAGATATATCACCTTGCCGGAATGTAGATAGATCTAGAGAGTTTTACCATCCTTAGCCATGCCGGGATGCCTGTTTATCTTCCACCACGCAGATTAAGCATTTAAACGTCAGTTTTAGCGTCGCATACAAGTTGAAGTAGGAGGGGGTTTGTTTTGTTAATAGAGGATGGACTTAAAGTTCCCAAATGGAGAAGATTATGATTGTTAATTGTATATTTGAACATGGATAACTGGTGATATTTTTTATATTTAAGTTATTCATATGACAAAAAAATTTGTAAAGATGCGGGGGCATGATGATGGAATCAGGGACCAATAATGTTAAAAGCAGTCTCAAAACCTATAAATGCCAATGATATTTACACACCCCGTGGGAATACATTGCAGTCACTGCAGCTGGTTCACGGCAGCCATCTGACGCCATCTAACATTTTGCCCCCAGAATATGTGCAAATAGGGCCCAGGTTTAAAAATACCCAAATTATCCTTTAAGCAAGGGCTAGGAACCAAAATGGACGCATTGAACCTGTCCTCACCCCGAAAGCGTGGGGCACAACTGCCGTTAGGCTACACGCTATCTTTGGGTTCCAGATTTTTATGTGTGTGGATGTGCGTAAGGGGCGGTGGAGCCCTAGTTGCAACCTGACAGTATTTCCAAACATGTGTGTTACCTTTCCTATCAGTAAAGTACCTATTATAGTACCTAGTATCATTTTGATAGAGAAACAGGTGGATGAGATCTAGTAACTTTAAATTGACAACAGACTATTTGTCTGAACTGTACTCCTGATCAATACTGGTGAGATTTATTTATTACATTGCATGCATTACATTTATTTGGTAGACACTATTTCTTTTTTTAGACACTAATTTCCAAAGCTGCTTTGTTTTTCCCCACTCAAACATGCTGTGGTTTGAGATTCAGTGTCTTGCTGTGCACTTCGACATGTGGGCTCGAGGAGGTTCTGGGGTTTGCCAGCAACCTCATGCTGTAGTTTATTTGTCCAGGATCAGTAGATATCCCTCTCTGAGATTTCTTCCCTCAGTAAAATTATGGTAAATGGACTTAACCCTGGGCAGTTTATTTCTTCAGTAGAAAGTAGTCCCTTAAAAAAAGAGTCAGTCTGTGGATTATTTATTCACCTCTATTGTAGTGGGCAGTGACTATAGAAGGAGATGTTGCTGTTGAATTTTTCGTTGCCATTTGTTTGTCTGTCTGTCGGTCAGCAGGATTATAGAAAATCTACTATTTCCTTCAGAAAGATGTATGTAGCATGGGCCAAGGAAGAACCCTTTCAATTCTGAGGGCATTCGAATATTCAATACAAAATGCAATACACTAATTATGTTTTACTTTTGTTAACATTGTGAAGTCAATTTTAACACAGGTGTTTATGACAACATTCACAAACCCGTTTTAAGTGAATGGTGTGCCGTGACTAAACATAGAACAAAACACATCAGCCACCTCAGACATCACTGAAAAAACAAATGCAGCAGGTATGTAAAAGAAAAAAATATATATTTTCCGGATTAATGCTGTATTCCTGTGTACATGATAAAATTACCACTTTCAGTGTTTCCTCTAGGATTTTTTTTAGGGGGGTTGGTGGAACCCCCCAGAACTACTAGTGTTGCAGAGCGGGCGACTTGACAGCCTCCACATGCTGCTGAACACAAAGTGAAAGTGGGTAGATGGTCTGACACGTGAATTGATGATTTTAGATTTATTCGAAATCCCAAAACCAACGTAAGAGCTGGTTACAAAAAACACAACACAAACAACAAATGCATTAGCTACCTGACCATACAGTTTCAGAGCATTAGTATAGTTTATTAGCATAGATACTACGGGGCGGGGGGTCGTTTTGGAGGGACAGGCCGCTCCGTATAATGGTAGGGGAAACGTTGACTTTAAATATATTATATTTACTTAACATTTGCCCTTAACATTTAAACAATAAGAAATGTAATATAATTAAATTTTTAAGTTTTTAATACCTATTCAGGTTAGGGGTGTGACGACACACGAGACAAGACGAGATTGGGTTCACAAGAACGAGACAAGACTTTAACAATATTTTTAAGAAATCTTTAATGCTGAAAGCATTGAACACTTTATGTCCTGCATTCTGATGAATTTTTCTGCACCAGTTTATGATGTTTGTGATTTCTTTTTAAATTTATGTAAAGAACACAAATTTCAGGTGGCAGGTGATGATTGCACCAGAAAATTTAAAATTGATGTGTGGCTTGACAGCATGTGAAAAATATCATTTGCGTGAGTCTCTCAAGACAGCTTTTTACCTGGCAAGAAATATTGTCAAAATTTAATCTCGCGCAATCTCATGGTGCGTCACACCCCTAATTCAGGTATATTTTCCTGTATGTAATTGAAACCCTGTAGCGTATGTACCTGATGGGAGCAGACAGTTTGTATTTTACACACAGGACATGGTAGGGGTCGGTGATTATTTTCCTAGCCAGTTACTGTAGTCCTCTAAAAGAGCAGTTGGAATGAGGGATGCTCCCTCACCCCCATCACTTCTATTGCTATGTGGACCAGTCTGTTTATTTGTGATTTTAATTTAACATACTGTATATGTTAGAAGTAGAGTCGCCGTTGGATCCTAGTGCATATAGAATTCACATTCCAAGACTACAGATTACAGTCAATAAGTCCACCCAATTATTTGTAAGAATGAACCATAGGCTGTGTCTAAAGATGGACAACATGACGTAAAGCCAAAACATATCTCTGTTAATACAAGTGCTCCAGTAGTGGCTCCAGATATACTGGTTCAAAAATCTACCTTACCTTTCTTAGTATTTACAATGAGATGATGGGCATCATTCATTGTATCCTCCAAACTATAACTGGAAATGTCAGTGTCTGTATCCAAGAGCGTGGCAGTATCATTAGAAAAAGTGCTGGGATGACTGCCTGTACAATCATTTGTATATAATGTAAACAGAATGAACACCTGCGTTAATGACTTTAGACTCAGATAATGGCTGGTTCACTCTGACCTGCTGGGCCTTGTTGGTCAAGAATTAGTGGTACCACTTGATAGTATATGGCCAACTGGACATATAAACAGTTATAGTCATCTAGCTTGTCCCAAGTTGATCCTGTCGCATCCTAAACCGTGTAATATCTGAGGGGGAAACACTGGTTAATGTGTGTGTTCGTTGTCTTCTTCAGTTTGAGGCAGAATACCGTCGCTTTGCTCTAAGGAGGAACGGCCCGGGTGGCTTCCAGGAGTTCTACCACCTCCTCCAAACCATCCACCACATCCCCGGGGTTGACGTGCTGCTGGGATACGCCGACGTCCACGGAGACCTTCTTCCAATCAACAACGACGACAACTTCCACAAAGCGGTCTCGTCAGCCAATCCGCTGCTCCGCATTATCATAAGCAAGAAAGGTAAGACGAGTAGGGCACAGACTGAGGGATACAGAGAGAAAATGTAACTTAGAAAAAAAAGAGAAAGTTTTAGAAATGGTCTGAATCCTTGCACCTGTTTCTCTTCACCACTCACTGGAACCCACAGAAGAGCTTTGGATGAAAATAGACTGACTGTGCTAGACTGCTCTACCTGTGGGCTGTCGTTCATTGCTTCCAAGCCATGTCTGCTGGTGTGTGAGCCAGGGGCTGTGCACAGCTGCAGGGAAGGCCTTTGTTCTCCACATCAAACATGCTTTATTCTTCATACACACACCACCTGATGATTCTCTGCCTGCTCGCTTTTTTCTTAAACTGTTTTCATGCAGTTCTCCCTCTGGGTAGGCTGTGTTGTGATTTTTTTTCTGGATGTCTACCTCATTAGACGCTGCTGTCTAGATAGGCAAAGAGAGATGTGACAGAGACGCTGTTAAACATTGCGAACCCATCGCTTCAGAGTTTGCTATATCTAGGGCTGGAGAAGGCGATCCAGATTCCAGGGATACATCCTTATTCTGTTAGATTTGTTACACTGTCTTCATCAGCAGCAGTTTGCTCAGTTGTCACAAAACTGTGGATATCGAAACTTTCCATTATTGTGAAAACTTTGTTTTCTTGTTTGTGTTGGCTTAAAATTGAGCTTGGTAGCTCATTCTTGATCTGAGATAGAAAACATTAATGATTTGATTTCTGTGGGGAACGAGTTTCAGAGCACTTAAGCAGCAGCAAAAATCATTCAATATTTATAACAACAGGCATATGACCTAAGCTAGCTGCTATTAAATTGTAAAGTAATTATTTATTGATAGTATTGTGTGTTGATACATTCACCAGGGAAAGCAAGAGAGTCTGGTCTCTAAACAGTCTACAGGGTTCATTGGATGTGATCTGTCATCATGTCTGCACAAAGAAGCCTCACATATCCTTCAAAAGTCAAATGTGCATTTAGAGTTGTGCTTATCACAGAGTAAAACACTTACACATCTTTGTACTTGTAGCTTATCCTATAGGCCAGTATTTTTATAACATTATATTATTATAACATTTTCTGTGAAAATACATCCTGTTTTGAGCTGTAGCAACCTTATGACACTTCTAACTAGTCTTGTAACTAATGAAACGTTGGAGGAAGTGGATTGCTCTTATCCAGCAAACACTCTTTGTTTAAGATAAACAGGTAAAGAGGATGTTGAGATAAAAGTCAAAGATAATTCTGAGACATAGGGGACACCGTGGCTGGTAATGGCAGGAGGCAGGAGTGGTGAGCATGGATGAATGATAGTGGTGGACTCATAGATAAACTGTGCCAGTCTTAGATTTGGTCAAAACTAAAGTTTCTTTCAGTACAGAATCTGTGTCATAACCAAAATAAATGTTAGGCTAAAGCCCCATTTGGACTGGATGGATTTGTCTAGGGGAGGTGGGCTGATTTCAGTATTACCTGCATTGGTCAGTGATTTTAATTTCGTTGCCAGTAATGCTGGTATTTCAGCATACCTGAATGGGTACTTTGAAATGATTAACAGCTGTATAACAACTTGGCATAGCTCTATGACTCTCTACTGGGAAACAGTATTTATTTTACCTCTAGAAAGTAATACTAGCTGTCCCTGTTATTATCAGAAATACTTTGAGTTGGTGCAAAGATTTGGTAACGATTCCATATCTAGCAGAATCACTAATTGTTATTGCTGCTATTGTTGTTCAGAATCACAGACAGCTGCTAGTTTAATCAGATTAGCCTAACTCAGTGGTCTGGGAGACGGAGGAGAAGGAGAGGAAGACTGCTCAGGAAAGCGAGATGTTTAAGACAGAGAGAACTACAGGAACTCAACATCCTGTTCAGCAGTGTCATTCATTTTATGCTGCGAGTTCAACAGCCAAAACATGGAGAAATGTCCAAATCCAACACAGTAAAATCTTAAACACACACACACACACACGCACACACACACACACCAGATGCATTAGGAACAATGGCGTAATTTAATCTCCATTGTGCTGTAGAAGCTAGCGTGCACCTCATTAGTAAGGATTAGGCCATGAGTTTGCCAACTAAAAGTCTACTCACCCAATCACTTCATCTTTCGGCCCTGAAGTGTAATCCTGTTTATACACCACATCCACGTGAATGGAGAGACTCACACAGCTGAAGCCTCTGATAGAATCAACGCAGCAGTGTGTTCTCACTTGGTCTTGGGAGGTTCATGCAGGAACAGATACTTTTTCTTTGGAATTTATCAGGTGTTCCTAGTTTCAGCTCTGTGGAAATCATTTTTTCATTCCTCGGTGATTTGGCGACACCTGTAGTTTCTGGTGGTAACAGCAAGTTTAATACTACAGGAAAACAAACTGATCTAGTGTCGTTTTAATAAATTTAATAAAATAAGAGTTGGGTACCTTGGTGTGCAGCCTGTCGCCTGTAACTCTTGATCTTACAGCTACCTGTGGCTGCCCCTGACTCTTCCATTACTCCCTGCAATATTTCAGAAAATGCCCAAATGACACATGGATAGCGGCCAGTGGCAATCACTGTTGGACAGTAATACGTTACTGTAATAATAATACTTTCCCAGTAACTAGTAGTGTAAGGCTATTGCTATTACCCAAACAGTAATAATATTACACTTACTAATCCATGTAACGCTGCATTAGTGAACGCACCATCCTTGACATGAGCAGCACAAGACCTTATGTTGTTCAAGTCAGCTGTTAGTCAAAAAGCTATAGGAAGAATGGAGGAGGAGGGAGAGAGGGGTTCTTACCACAGCTGGAAGTTGTATTATGCCATTATTGTGTCACAGTCTAAGATGCAAAGAACATTGTCGTTCATTAGTTACTTATCTACTTATCACCCAGTAACAAGTAATGTAATAATACTTTTTTGAATAGTAATAGGTAACTAATAATTTATTACAATATCTGAGTAACTTGCCCAATGCTGGTGCTGATCATACAGACAAACACACTGCATTTCCTATGACTACTTCATAAGAAAAGTCAACTTGTGATTTGCCCGTTAAATGCTTTTAATGTGAAGCTGCAGCAGTAGGAAATGTTCACAGTGCATTAGCAGTAGATTAATACAACATTTTTCCAGGACTATTGCCACAGACACCCAGTCTGTAATCCTGCAAATAAATATCTCTGTACCATCATCAGTGGACCAGCGATTGATTGGGACCTAACAGACATTTATTTCAATGAAATTGCCTCTTTAAATTATTCATAGTAGTCTTTGCAACATTGTAACACTGTTATAATACTGCACTGCACCAGGATGTCATAGTGTTTGTGTTGATCCTTCGGTTATAAATGCTTTGTGAATGCCCACAACATCATTAACCTCTCGGCCTTCATTTTGCTTACTAAACTGCAGATTTTCTGTCTTTCTGTGTGTGCCCCTTTCTCTCTCTCTCTCTATCCTTAAAATCATATTACTTTCCCTTCATTTTCTATGACCTTTACTTGGGGTGGTCTTTGTGTGTTGTGTGTGTGTGTGTGTGTGTGTGTGTGTGTGTGTGAGTGTGAGAGATAGAGACTAAGAGAGAGTGAGAGAGAGAGGGTGATAGCAGCCCATCTGGTGTTGTAAGCCATTAGCCACTGAGAGGGATTATCTTACTCTAAAAGACATCATCAATCAAATCAGCTCCACTCACAGCCACCACTTTGTGTGTGTGTGGTGTGTGTGTGTGTGTGTGTGTGTGTGTATTTGATTATCTGCATCAGTACTGCAGTGGTACCCAGCTAACAGTCTCATCCTGTATTAGTGTTTCAGTGGTAGCCATGGTAACAGTTCTGCAGGAGTTCTATAGTGGTTGTGGTGACAGCTCCATATTACTGTAATATTCAGTGTTTCCCCAACAGTTTATTCCAGTAAAAGATTTTTAGCACGCCCGCTGACATGAGAAGGGCTTTAGAAAACATAGCCCAGTAAAAACCCACACCATTTAGGCACAGGCCTAATGTTACATTCATTGTAAATCGTGAGTTTGATCTGATATTTTCTACTGACTATCTAGCCCGCGACCAGCTGGAACATTTATACAGTGAATAATGGAACATTATGGGAAACTCATTGCTTTCAGGTGCGAGTTGGCACAGTGTGAAATTTAACATTTTTGGATAATAGAGTGAAGTGGTCCTTAAGATATCTGATCCTTAGCTCAAGCATAACATTGGATTGAGAAGTGGGTGGGGTGCAGTAAAGCCTCGGGTTCCTAAAAACGTATTTGAAAACCATTTTCTGCATTTCTACATGCTTTTATCATATTCCCAGCTACTTTTAGACAACACATTATGATTATGTGTAAAGTGGTAAATATACGTACATCAGAAAGAGCTGTGTGAGAGACAAAGGAATTGTTCACATATTCACACATGTTAAAACTATTAACAAAAAGCAAACAAAGATGAATTTTGCTCGCTAGTTAGCTCAGTTAGCCGTGCATCTAGCTCCTCTTATGGTGCGTTCTAGTTGTTCTGGAAATTGGAATTTTTGAGTTCCCAGTCGGAAATTTCAAACAGGAATGCCCCCTTAAGTCGGACTCTGAGAACTGCTCTCTCCCTAATTCGTTTTATAAACCCTAACAATTAACAATAGCTAACATGGCGCAACATTTTCCGACTTAACGACGTAACTGGAACGTGGTCAACTCAGGTGTGATGTCATTCCCAGCTCCGACTTCAGACTCCGAGGTAAATGGAATGCAACATTAACTGACTCTCCCAGACTGGAACCTTGTTACCCTGGAGATTTGGTGGTGTTTACACCTCACTTGGTACAAGACCTTTGGACTGCTGGGAGAAGGAGCTTTTCAGGCCTAGGGTCTGAAAATCTTTAGTCAGAGGCGCATTTGATTAAATCCATTTATCGTCAACCGCTTATCCTGCATAAGGGTCGCCGGGGGATGGAGCCTATCCCGGCTGACTGATTAAATGATATTAAAAATACTTATAAGAGTCTTCTCTGACTCTGCTGCGTTAGCTAAGCATAGTGGATGTGTCTGCTCTCTGTGAACTTCACTCTTGACCTGAGTGGCAAAAGTGGCTTTACATTAAATACTTTGAAATGAAATTATGAGTACAGTGGTAGTGAACAAAAACATGGTTATCATGCAGACATACATTTTATTCAGTTATTTATGATGTCAAGAAAGTAAAATAAGTAAGGCTAAAGATGAATTTTGTATACTTAAAAAACTAATGCTGTACTGTTTGGTGACGTAATCCATGATGCAGCTGGTATTTATCTGCACAGTTTTCAGCAAGGCCAGATTCTTTTTGCACCCTTCTGCTAACAGGTACAGATGCTGATAAAAGAGAAGCTGACATACAATACCTGTAACCCAAAGCTTGGTGTGTGTGTGGGGGGGATGTGTGTGTGTATTTGTCTGTGAGGGGAAATTGACAG
>NW_024044570.1:36877496-36911971 GCF_014851395.1 Micropterus salmoides
TCATGGCCTCTGGGGTAACAGTGTTTATGTCTGTAAGGAGTCCGATGGCAGCGTTATTGATCAGACAGTTCAGTCCGTTATTCCTTACAATGGACTGGACTCCTCCACGGCTGAGCGGATACTCTGCTGGCTGTCCACGTCTGGTGAAATGACAGGAAACTTTAATATAAACAGGACATCTTCATAGTTTCAACCACATAAAATTTTTTAGTTAATGGTCTATCAATGACTGACACTACCTGACAACAGATGTTACATGATAGCCGTGCAGTCACGTGTATGAGTGGAGCAGAGATGTTTCTTTCTTTTCTTTTAGCCCAGACAGTCTAAAAAATTAATTAGATAGATCATTTTGGCAGAACTGTACTAGGTCCATTCAGGCAACAAGGAGCCAATTAACTGAGATGAGTGCAAGCAGCAGAGGAACTCACTATTTAATCAGTGATTATAAATTAAAACTACTTATGTTGCAATAGAATATACAAAGCTGCAGTCATTAAATACAGATAGTAAAATAACACTTGTATGCAAGTTGTATACTGTATCCATGTAATATCTTATGAGCAGACTCACCTAATGTCACAATATGAACCCCTGGATAGGTTTTGGAGAGCTCTTGCAGATCCTAAATTATCAAGGAAATTGAGTGAGTAGAAATCATTGAGGAAGTTTATTCATAAATGTATAGTAATGATCACCTTTGAATGCACAATTGAGTTCCACTGTAATGTTTACTTAGTAAGCCAATGTCAAATGTGCAAGTTTCAGCTGTCCTGATGACCATGTCCTGGATGTATGATCGGCCCATGCCATTTGCAGCCCAGTAGGCAAGTATCAGTGTCCTGAATCGGGTTCGAGCAGCCACCGGTAACCAGTGCAGGGTGCAGAGGAGCAGTGTAGCGTAGGGGAACTTGGGTAGGTTGAAGACCTGCATTCTGGATGAACTGCAGAGGTGGGATGGCACATGCAGCCACCAGGAGCTTTGAAGTAGTCTAGGCGTGTTCCTTATAAAAATGTTCTTAGATTATATTTGTGCTTCTTATAATTGATTCTTAAAGAGGTGGTATTCTGCTCATTTTCAGGTTCAAACTTGTATTTAGGAGTTGTACCAGAACAGGTTTACATGGCTTCATTTTCAAAAAACACCATATTTTTATTTCAATATTGTGATTGTGATTAAATATGTGATTATTTTTTATTAAATGACAATAAACTAGTGGACGTCAAGCAGGAGAATCCACATGTGAGGTGTGTCTCACTCTCTTCTGTAGTGCCGCTGGCTACGCACTCCAAATATGACATCCAGACTTTTGTCAAATGAGAATATAAAAGTTTCTCTGTCCCAGGGCTGCCACATTCCCTAAAACCTGTAGACCGTCAGCCCTCCCACCCGCCTGCTTTTAACCTGATGGTTTGATCTCTGTCTGTCATCTCGCCACGGTTGGTTGCATGGTTGGTTGCATGGTTGGTTGCATGGTTGGTTGCATGGTTGGTTGCATGGTTGGTTGCATGGTTGGTTGCAACACACGTTCCACGACCTTTAGTCAGTGCGTGAGTGTGCGTGGCTGAGCAGAGTGGAGAAAACATGCAGAGGAGAACGAGAGAAAGAGAAACGGCAGAGCTGAGCACAGAAGAAAAAGTCAGAAGGACTAAATGAAGTGTCACTAAAATATTACAGAAGTTAAATGTTTATGAATTTTATTAGAAAACATAATTTGTTCATCTTTGCTCATTGATTATATTGCATAGAATTTTTTCTACTCTGTATTGCGGTTTTTACTGCTGTTGTAAATAATATTTAAACAGTGTTTCTGATGCCAGGTTTTTTCTGTTTAGTTTATATCTTCAATTATCCTTCTAATACGAAGCCGTAAGCAGCCATATTCAAATATTTTTTTTACTCCGTTTTCCGTGATAACAAGATAATTACTCATGATCTTGAGATAACAAACCATAGCTGAATACAGGGGTCGGCAGGTGCGTTGTTTAGGAGAATTTCAAAAATATTTTAGTGTCACTGGTTAGCTCAGTTGGTAGAGCAAAAAACTTGTAATACAAGGATTGCATGTTTGCTTTCTTCTTTAGTGTGTTTTTGTTATCCTCTTCAACAAAGTTGTTATGAAAGGATTCAGGGGAATCCAATCACACATTTCCCAATGGCTATTTCAAAGGTTCCGAAATACCCGTCAGAAACTGTGTAACTTTAAATGGATTCCCCTGAATGAGAGCGCAGGAAATTCCTCTGCCTGGAATGATGGGTATTTGAAAGTCCATAGGTTGATGGACGTGGACCAATCGCCCGGACGCACAAAGTCCAGCACGTGCTTTATTGTGAGCTGGTGAACAGTGTCTTCAAAGAAATTTGTTGAAGAGAAAAGATAAAATAGAAAGAAATAAGCCTTCAGAGGGGTTGACACACACAACCCTTAGACCATGAGTCTTTTCTACCAACTGAGCTAACCAGTGAACTGGAAAACACTGAAAATACCATTAAAACATTCCCACTACTATTGAGATCACAAGAAAATTGTCCCATCATCACGGGGAAACAACTTTCATTATCTCGAAATAATTATCACAGGAAACGAAGAAATCAATTGAATCAAGGCCGCTTAGGGCTTCCATTTTCTACAACACGCACCAGTTTTATTATATGCAATAAGAAGCTACTTTTTTATCTTTATCTTTATGGACTAGCCTACATGTTTTCAGAAAAACAGAGCTTTACACAAACATTTGGCTAGTGAAAATGCTATGCGTCTAGTAACTTTGTAACCATTAGTCACAGTGACTGGTGAGCAAAAAAGCCCTGGTTGTGCACTTTCAGAAACGTCATCAAGCTCTCTCTTCCAAAGCAGTTTCTTGGGTTTCAATGGATTTTGATTGTGAAAAAATTTCTTAAATAAACCCACGTAATATTTTATATGCAATTTGATTACAGGCATGATTAATAGATTACCCACTGCATGGCATAATACAGGCAAGGGCAGCGTGTGCGGTTAGGTGCTTGGGTGTGTGTTGCAGCCTTGCAAAGTGAGGCTTGCCAAACAATACTACTAGAGTGTTAATCTCATAAATGTATGACTATAATGTCCGAGAATACTCGAGTTTTATTTACTTTTATTATATTTTACCATATTAATCTTGGAGTTTTTCCTCAGATTACCTCCCTCCTGTGTTTTTAAACCTGTAAGGGCCCCAATCGCAGTTATAGCTTACAATCATATTCCAATGAAAGAGTCCCTAAGACAAATAGAGAATATAGAACAAGAGCAGGAAACGTGATCCCCGGCTTTGATGACCGCCTTGGTGTGTTTAGATAACCTTTTACACTCATTAAGTCCTGACACCATCATCGTGCATTATTCTGCGATAAAAACAAGCAATTACTAAAAAACTAAATTCTAGCTGCTGTGCATGCCTTTCGCACACGCGCACATGCTGCAATCTACCAAATCAACTAATCAGTCTTTTTCGCCATTGGAGTCCCTTTTAACACCAATCTAGTCAGTCAGTTTGGACAACCCGGACGAACAGGTTAAACTTTGTTCCTGGTCCTCAGGGATCCGTAAAGAACAGTGATACAATTTAGAAAAACAAGTGCACTCATTTGCAACAGGACAACAGCGGCAGCCACTTTGCAGCTCGGTGTTTCGATCTCGAGTCTGGCGAAGTGTGCACAGACAAAACAACTAATGTCAGGACTCGTGTGCACTGATGTGAAAACCAAAGTTAGGTAACGTTAAGTTAGAGGTTTATTTACCACAGATCCAGTCGGATTGCGGGCTGTCGCTATGATTGTAGCGGGTCTGTTGCTGCTTTTAGCCAGCTCTTTCACCAGCTGTAATCCTATTCCTCTGCTGGACCCCGTTATCAACACGGATTTCCCGAAACTCGCACTCATGTTCAGACTGTTTCACTGCGGAGTCGTCAGTCCGCGTTACCTCCGCACCGTAAACCAAACTACACTGTTCTTGAAGATCAACGTCAGCACGCTGGGTTGGCTCATGCTGCCTTTAATGCTGCTCGTAAATCTGAACACACTCTCTTTTAAAGCAGTGCTGCCCTTAGGTTTTGTGAGAAACGTTTTGTCTGAAACAGCTCTGATTGAAACACTTTTATTCAGTCCATTTGTTAAAAGACATACTTTCATTAAGGTGAATAGTTAGTTATTCAAAGAACATTAGAAATGCTACTATATGAAATACAATGATAGCCAACAATGCAAAACAACAAGGCCACAGTAAAACAGAAAAGGATAAAAGTACTGTAGCGTCCCCATTTAAAGACTTAGCCCAGCCCATAAAACTTCATATCTTCACATAATAATTGACTCCAGGCCTGCCCACAAAAATGACTGGGCCCCTGAAAAGGTCCAGTTAATGGGCCCTCCCTAAATCTGCTTCACTCATGTCAACGCATGCTGTGCTCTCTCTATCTCCTACATAAACACAGACATGGGCTGCGCATGTGGCACACTTTTGATGTTCGGATGTTGGGTACAACAAACATTACTCATACCATTTTCAGGAGAGGGGGTTTTCATTATGAAACAGGCTATATTTTACTAAAGAAACATTAAATAAATTGTAATTTTTTGTTATTTTAATAAGTAATGGTGAGTATTTTGATTCAAAATAAAATTTGGTTTGTTTGTTGATCATTAGTGCTGCTGGACTGTATGGGCCCCCCTAGCAGCTGAGCCCCAGAAAGCTTTCCCCTTTTTCCCCACTTATGGGCGGCCCTGATTGACCTGAATTATTTTTGTAGGGACACACAAAATTCAGGTGTCAGGCAGGTGTCTGAATCTTGGTGAGCCCTTTTCACTGGTTGCTTTTAAATGACTTGAAGGCTGGCAATTCTACTCGTTGATCGTCCTTGTTGCTGAATTGTGGTGACTATTTAAGAACATTTTGAGATTTTATGACCTTGTAACTGATTATTTATTTCCATCTTAAATGTGCAATTGTACTACTGCCTGCCTTGGCCAGGACACTCTTGGAAAAAGAGATTTTCTGGTTTAATAAAGGTATAATAAAACTTTTTTTTTAATTTAAAAATTTAAAATCTAAAATCTATACCTAAAATCTAAAATGCAGAGCAGCTCTCAGGGTTGCTTTCAGATATGTTTCTCCTGTAGATCAACTTTTAATATCATCACTGCTGAATCAACACACACGCAGACGTGACTGATTGAGGTAAACTATTTAAATGTGCATGTGGCACCTTTTTACGTCATCAATAAAAAATTCAATCATTTTAATTCAGTTAGAAACTCCTGGACTTTAATAGCTCCTGTGTTTCAGCAAGTTTTCTGCTCACGTTCAAAGTTCTGCACATTCAGAATCTAACTGGGTTCTCTGACGTTTCCAGAATAAAGGATATTTTGAGAGGTCAAACAGGATAAATCATCATAAACTTTGCAATTAATCTGTGGTCCATCTGCGTGCCGCACCGTGTGGAAGTGATCCATGGTAGTGTGTGGATTTAATTCTTGCATGTTTTGTTGTGCAGGATCACAGTCCACAGCCAACTGTCTATTGCATTAGACTAGGCAACTTATTATATATATATTATAAAATATTCCTGCAAAAGCTGATTATCTGTAATTTAGCTGTTTTCGTTTTTCAAGATCACTTTAAAGTATCACTTTTGCTGCCCAGCCAATTTTTGTTGCCTGTGCTTTTTATTATGGACATGTAGCCAACCAAACCAGGCTGCCAAAACAATCTGATTATTCCTGAAACATCTAAATAATGTTCACAATGCAAAGAATTTTTGTGGCTTCAGCTAGAAGTAACAGCAGCACAAAAGAAGAAGCTGCACCGGCATCGAGCAACTTTATTTTCCTCCCTCAACATTTCTATCGGCAACATTTTGTGACTGGTCTCTTAGTAAACCGCCTCCTATATGAGCCAGCTCCGAAATCGCCTGAGCCAGGAAGGCAATGCCAAATAAAACTTTACATTAGGAAAGAGGGGGACCAAACATAGATCAGGTGATTAACCTCACCACAAATCCACAAGTTAATTTCAGCGCCTCTGCTTCAGGTGGAGCAGAGAGGACAGACACAGAGCTACAGCTGGATCATCTTATTCTCCGCTAATGTGCAGCAGAATAAATAATAACAATAATCTCTCGCTCACTCCCGCGCATGTAACGTTAGTTAAACCTGTAAAGTTCAATTTTCAGCCTTTTGTTGTTTGTTTTTTAAAAATCCTTCTGAGATCTGGGGCTTTTCAAAAAACATCTGGGGCTATAGCCCCGGATGCCCAGGGCTAACGACGCGCTGGCTGGTAACAGAGCCCGACAAGAACCCGCAAATCTAGTTCCACACTACAGTCTAGGATTACACTTGTGACAACTGCTCTCTCTTTTCACGCTTCAGTAGGAAGGTTTCGTAATTTCGACACTTCTGATAGTACCTGAAGGCACCAGTCCGTCTGCAGCTCCTAGCAACAGAGCGTTCAGTTTATCCACCTCTAAAGGCAGTAATTAAGACAAAGTTAAGAACTTTGAATTGATTCAGTTACTCACCAACAAGCCAGTTGTTACTTTTGGCTAATTCAGTAGCTAACGCAATTTAAATTTAACGTAACATTTGGTAGTGTAACATTTAACAATATTAGCTAGGTAGTGTTAGGCTAATAATAGCGAAATGCTAAGCATTTAGCTAGCTAACGTAGCGGCCGTTCGGAGCGCCATTGAAAAAGCAAGTCATAATATTTGGAGAAGAAAATTAATCCAAGTGTGGCTTTAACTATGAGTAGTTAACAGGTGAGCGCAGCTGAACAGCCTAAATCCTAGTGTCATAGTGAGCGATGTGGAGGACCTGAAGTTACAGTATCAAATAGTGTAACTAGTGAAACTTAGTTTCACCAGTAAAAAAACGCAACACCAACAATGACAGTAATTTATTCAGATCAAGTAAGGTGTCAATACCGATCCAGTGATGGAGGTAACGTTAGTATTTAGAACTAGTACTTGTGAAAATTCTGAAAATAGTAGAAATGCTGTTAGAATTACTCAAGAGTCCCGGGTGATATCTTCACATTGCTTGTTTTGATCAACCAATAGTTGAAAATACAAATTATTAAAAATGATTTCAAATCAATCAAAATTTAAGGACCAGAACCATGACATGTTTTTGCATGAAATATTACTTAAACTATTATAAAAATATTATTAATTTCAGCTTTACTTGTGTCTATGTATAAAATATATAGGTAGTTTAATGTATAACGAAAGATCATTTATAAGCTCTTTCTATGTTTTTATGCAAACATTTAATTTGTAAAATAACTAGGAACTAAAGCTGTCAAATGTAAAATGTTCAGTATTTCCTCAAATGTGTAGTTGAGTAAATTTACTTAGTTACATTTACTAACCCTAAGTTTTAATAACTTCATAGACCAGTTTCTGTCAGAATTCCTGACTAACATCTGTATATTTCACTAATGAATGGCTGACAGGTGCCTTTTATGCTGGCGGGATGAATACCTATTTGACAGAGCTGAACACAGCACAGAGCAGACAGGAGTATATTGATGCTGATGACTGTTCTTCAAAAGAGGACAATAATGTCAACCCAGGCCCTGCAGGGACTCCTCTATGGACAGGCCCCCCTTCAGATGTCAGTCTGCCTGGAGTAGCTCCCCATCATCACCAGTATATTATCCAGCCAGGGAT
The DNA here is from genome assembly GCF_014851395.1 of Micropterus salmoides. Taxonomy (NCBI): domain Eukaryota; kingdom Metazoa; phylum Chordata; class Actinopteri; order Centrarchiformes; family Centrarchidae; genus Micropterus; species Micropterus salmoides. The sequence goes on from NW_024044570.1 coordinate 36,885,186, forward strand.
GGTGGACCCTCTTAGCTTAAGGTATAATGTTCATTCACACACTCAACAATTTAGAGATGTTTTTTCTTTCATTATTTGGACACTTAGAAAATCTTCTCTTTTCTTGTTTCTCTGTCAGCCGTTCACAAAATGACTCGTGCCATTTCTTGTGATTCCATTTGGGCTGTACTGGTGTACAAATCTCCTGACCTTACCATATGTTTGAAAAAAATGTGCAAGGAATACGTGTACTGTATTTATCTTTCACATGTTTTCACATAAACAGTTGATGTAAATTTTGAGTTGCAGGTTCCCCTATCCGTGTCAGTCCACTCACTGTCAACTGAATTATCCAGACTACCTTCTGGAGCCCCAGTCCAGTCAGTATCACCTCCTCACTGAGTAAGTCCTCATTCATTTTATAGTGTATAGGTTGTGTTCCACTGTACCATGTTGGAGTGACACATAATGTTAGTTACCAGTAAATATGGTGTCTCCAGCAAGTGAAAAAAACTCTTGGACTACAACTATATACTTTTGCGTCATCTGGTGGTGGTATTAAGAATGACACAGGGACACTGACATGAATTGGTTGAAAGCATCATATAATGCAACCCTTTTCACTGGGATTATTTTATTTGTCTACAAACCAAACATGTCATCAGGATAATTAGAAAATTGCTATTATCACATAAAAGTCCTACACACAGTCCCTTCGATTTGGGGACTTCTACAAACTTAGTCAAAATTATGAACAGAATCTCTTAGAGGGGGGGAACAAGTATTTGATACACTAATGATTATATCATGCAATAAAATGCAAATTAATTATTTAAAAAAAATACAATGTGGTTTTCTGGGTTTTTGTTTTAGATTCCGTCTCTCACAGTTGTAGTGTACCTATGATAAAAATTACAGACCTCTACATGCTTTGTAAGTAAGAAAACCTGCAAAATCAGCAGTGTATCAAATACTTGTTCTCCCCACTGTATATTGCAGAGGCAGCAACAGTGTCATGAATAATTGGTGGTCTGAGCTATGCCTGAGTATGTACAGTCCTGTGCTTGTGGGATATGATGTGTTTGGAAAAGTTTGTAAAGTGACTTGAGTCTTGGTTTCCTCAGCCCTGTGCCTGGTCCACCAGACAGCAGCCTTCACAGCTCAGGTTCTGCTCATTGGTTTACTAATGAACCCATCCTCTGCAGCATGATGCCAGTGAGTATTCACAATCATTTAACTATATTAATACAGAATGTATACATTGCATATTTGTTTTTGTGTGTGAGTATGTCTTCTGTGTTTTTAGGGGGATTTACATGCCCCTGTATCCAGTATCTGTGTACCACAGGCCGTGGACCATCAGCAGTTTCAAGAGGGACTGACTGAATTTACATCCCACATCCCACAGCATGTAAGTGCTACCATCAGCACAAAGGAAAACAGCTCTTCCTTTCAACATGAAAAACAATAGATCTCATGAAGTTTAGTGGCATTCTGTTTCCATTTATTTCTATAGGGAGGTATAATTTATGCCCCTCAGATTGGTTTCCTAAGCAGACTGAATATCCTGAAAGGGATGTAGGCCCAGCCCTGGTATATATGTATGCCCAAAGTATAGTATAAAAATAAGTCTGTAGACTATAGTTTGTAAATTGAGGCGAAGGCTTACAGAGGTTTTTTATCATGCTAAGCAGCATAAATATGATCTATGTCATAAGCTTGGATGTTCAGTCTGTGACAGAAGATGTGTAGAGTGTCTGCTGTCCTGATGTCAGTGGGGAGATGGTTCCAGCAGTCGTGTTATTGGCAGTGGCTAATTGGCAGTAGCAGAGCATAGTGGACGGGCTGGGGTGTATGATTCTGAGTACTTAAAATGAGCTCTACCTTTAAAAGAAGGTGTATTATATTTTATATTAGAACTTATGGACTAATCGATAATCGAGCAGTTGTTAAAGTCTTCCCCTCATCTGTGTAGGTGATGTGTAATGTAAGTGGAGGTGGACAGGTTGTGCTCGTCAACCCCTGTGAGCCAGGACCTGTGTTCCTTACCCTGAAATCTGCCCCAACACATACAGATGACGGCCCAACTGCGGGTGAAGGTGAGGACGTTTGCATAGGTTACATATTAGTTTCAGTTTAGTTTTGTGCCAGACTTGTGTCTGTCCAGAGGACAAGAAATGATTGGACAGTCAACTGGAGGTGTGGCACAATATATCTATATCTATCTTTTATATTATAAATAGCAACTAAAACACTATAACTAAAAGCATGGCTGAACGTGAAAGGAACACTCCACGGTGGAGGAATTACTACCAAAGAGGGGAACGACGTCAGGAGTGTGGAAATTGATTTGGTTCCAAAAGATCAGATGTAGAACAAACCACGGTAATAACTAAGAAGTCCAACAACAAAAGGGAGCAATACAACAAACTTGTTCACCACCTCAAGAAGAAGCATGTGGTTCACAACAATGAGGGCCAAAAATCATGCGAGGAGAGCTTAACAGCTACTGTGATTTTTCAGTATTTGTCGTCAAGAATATCAACATCGCACAAATACCCTGAAATATCGCCTTCCACTACCGTAAGCCCCCGTTTTGTGCTTGGCTTTATTCTCATGCTGCTCACTTCAAACAATGTAATGCAGTTTATCATTCTGCTTTAAGCTTCATTACAGGAGATCCTAATATTATCTGAAAAGGGTTGCTCCGACTCATCACTAGCAACAAGAAGAAAATGGCATTCTATAATTTTTTCTGCAAAAGCTGCCTCAGTATGTCACTTGTCTTCTCACATTTAAACCACTGCTCAGTGACCAGATTTCAGCAATGGTTAACTACAGTTACCCCTCGTGTAAATATTAATCTTGCCCAGATTGCCTTCTAATATTTTGCAAATGGAATGAATTACAGAATTTTTGTCCTTTGTGTAGTTGCCCTAGGGCAGTGATTCTCAACCAGGGCTACTTGTACCCCAGGGGGTACTTCTGAAGGTGCCAGGGGGTATGTGGGAAAAGTTATGATCTGATAATATATATCCACATATTTGTGTGTAGGAAAAAAATCAACGCACATGTAAGATTACAAATGTGTGTAGTTATTGTAAAAATAACCTACCAACTATTGTAGTCTGCACATTACATGCCTCAGCTTTCCACCAACCTGAGTCAAATGTAATTTTATTTAGAAAGGCAGAAATCCTAGTTAGAAAAAAGTCAACTACAGTAAATGAAACAATGGTTGAAACAATCAGTTTTTGCCACTCCAAGTAGGAAAGTGAAGTCCTTTTGAGCGCCTTGTGTTGTCCCACCTAAAATCCATCACAGACCCACTCCTGGACCCCCAGCAATTTGCCTACAGAGCCAACAGGTCTGTAGACGATTAGCAGTAAACTTGGTCCTTCACGTCATTCCCCAGCACCTGGACTCACCAGGATCCTGTTTGTGGATTTCAGCTCTGCTTTCAACACCATCATCCTGGCCCTGCTGCAGGACAAGCTCTCCCAGCTGAGCGTGCCTGACTCCACCTGCAGGTGGATCAAAGACTTCCTGACGGACAGTAAGCAGCACGTGATGCTGGGAAAACATGTCTCTGACTCCAGGACCATCAGGACCGGTTCCCCTCAAGGCTGTGTTCTTCCCCACTTCTCTTCTCCCTGTACACCAACAGCTGCACCTCCAGTCACCAGTCTGTCAAGCTCCTGAAGTTTGCGGATGACACCACCCTCATTGGGCTCATCTCACGTGGGTGCGCCTACATGTGGGACATCGACCATCTGGTGACCTGGTGCAGCTAGAACAGTTAGGAGCTCAACGCTCAGAAGACAGTGGAGATGGTCCTGGATTTTAAGCAAGAAGGCCCAGCAGATGATTTACTTCCTGCCAAAGACAATGATGGTGCACTTCTACACCGCCATCATTGAGTCCATCCTCACCTCCTCCATCACCATCTAGTACGCTGCTGCCACTGCCAGGGACAAGGGCAGGCTGCAGCGTATCATTCGCTCTGCAGAGAAGGTGATTGGTTGTCACCTTCCATCTCTTCAGGACCTGTACGCCTCGAGGACTCTGAGCAGGAAAGATTGCAGCTGACCCCTCCCACCCCGGACACAAACTATTTCACACTCTCCTCTGGCAGGAGGCTGCCGTCCATCAGGACCAAACCCTCTCACCACAACAGTTTCTTTCCGATAGCAGTGGGCTTCCTCAACAAGGCCCGGGTCCCCACTGTCACTGACTCTCATGCCCCCCCTCCACAAACACACACACGCTCATACACACTCCTGACCCCACACTTTACTCCAACTCTCAACTGTGCTTTATGCTCATGTTGTGAACTTTTGCACATATTTGTCAGCATTGTATTATAGTATTATTTGTAATTTTTGTATACTTGTACATTTATGAGCTCCTTACTTTTCCTTAGGCAAATCGTATGTAAAAATGTACCTGGCAATAAAACTGATTCTGATTCTGAAAAATGCAAACTTGGGCACAAATGCCATTAAGCCATCCCATCTATCAAGGGGTGATAAAGGGGTACTTGGGCCCATCTGATAGGTCTTTGGGGGTACGCCGGGCAAAAAAGTTTGGGAACCACTGCCCTAGGGGTGACATATCGCTGTGTATTGGTGAGAGATGCAAAAGAGTTTTAGATGGAGTGAGAGGAGATGACACGGTGAGCGTTTGTGTAATCTCGTGAGACTTGGTGCAATTCAAACATGGCAGTGCGCAGCTAAACAAACATTTCATTAAACAAACAATCCGCCAATTTTAAGCGAATTAACAAACAAGAGCAGTCAAATCGCACTGGAGGACCTCGAGGACGAGTGTTTGGAGGACCTCGAAGTTTACATTGACCAGTGTTTTCATCGAGTGGTCATGGGGAAATCAAAAAGAAACCGCACTGAAGACTCACCTGGAGCATCACCTGGAGCAGTCTCCTCACAAGGTGCAGATTTCACAGAGATCCTGGATTCAATAGACAAGAAATTGTCTAGCTTTGATGCCCGATTATCTCTGGTGGAAGTACTTCACAAAGAGTTTCAGGCTCTGCGGGAATCCCTGGAGTCTCAGTCAGAAACAGGTGGTTGAGCTCGTGGCGGAAAACAAGGTCCTCAAAGGTTCGGTTAAATCCCTCACGGAGGGAATGACGCGGCTCTCGGCAGACAATAAAAACATTAGAGAAGCAATCATCGATCTCCAGGCTCGTAGTATGCGGGATAATCTGGTCATTTCGGGTATCCCGGAGCAGGCGGATGAAGCCCCAGAGGAGACCGTTAAAAGCTTCATCCAAAATCAACTGAAGCTCCCGGCCGAGACCGTGAAGAACATCAGCTTCCACCGGTGCACCGCCTGGGAGGACGGCGACAGGAGAACCAGAGGCCCAGGCCCATCGTCGCGAAGTTTGAACACTTCAAGCAGAAGGAACTGGTTAAAGGCCGCGGCAGGGAGCTGAGAGGGACTAACTTCAGCATTAATGACCATTTTCCCCGGGAGATCCTGGACGCCGAGTCCTGTTCCCAAAAGAAAGAGGCTTATTGGAGAAGGATCACGGGCTGTCATCGCTGTGGATAAACTTTACGTTGATGGCCAGCTGTACCGCGACAGAGACACCACTCCTTGGCTCTACTAAGAACCAAATCCAGCAACAGGTGAACTGTATCACTATGTGATAATTTTTTCCCCTCTCAGTTAATTACTCCGTGACATATGGCAGGTTAATAGTTATAAAATACAGTGCACGTCTCAACAGCCTATACTGTGGTTATCTGACTAGACTGTCCGATAATGTTTTGTGTATTTTCCTCTGTTTTTGTTTCACTGTCTCTTTCTTTTGTTAATGTTGCTCTTCCTCCGCCGTTTACACGTCGATCAGCTGCGCAATTTTCATACTGTTTAATTCACAAACAGTCGGGCACACCGCTAGCATACACACGCAGGCGCATACAACATGAACACATAGACACACACATACAGGTGCATACAACACACAATGATACAACACGCACACTGCACACACTAGCCTACACCACATCCCTTAGTTGAATGATGACCACACCTCTTGGAATGTACGCGGAGTTGGTTCAAGGGAAAAGAGATAAAAAATTTTAACCATCTAATAATCTGCAAGCAGATATTGTCCTACTACAGGAGACTCATTTACCCAAGACAGCAGATAAACTAACCTCACCACAGTTTCCTCACTCGTACTCAGCCTGTTATAACTCAAAACAAAGGGGTGTCACCATTATGGTAAATAGAAAAACACACTTCAATCATAATACCACTACTATAGATCCAGAGGGTCGATTCATTATTGTTAACATTTCGATTCAAAATACTCCTTTATGCATTGCTAACATCTATGGCCAAATGTTGACGACGCCTCCTTTTTTCATGCTTTCTTCAACTCACTCTCTGCTCACTCAGACACAGCTCTTATATTAGGAGGGGACTTCAACATGGTATGTAATCCAGCAGTTGACAGGCTCAGTACGGCAGGTGGTCACCGTATTTGGAAATCAACAGACATCCTTAAACAATACATGAGCGATTTTGGTCTTTGCGATGTTTGGCGTTCTCACCACCCCACTCTTATATACCTTCTTTTCACCAGTCCACCACTCATATTCTCGCCTTGACTATTTTTTGGTTAGCAGCTCAATTATGACATTTCCAATACTCAGATTCACCCTATCACTATCAGTGATCATGCACCGGTTTCTATCACTCTTACTAAAAAAAGGGTCACACGGCCAACTAGAAGTTGGAGATTTAATGCATCATTGCTTAAAGACCTAGATTTTATAAGTTACTTCAAAAAGGAGTGGGCTATATTTATGGAAACTAATGACCTGCCAGGAACCTCGCCATGTCTTCTTTGGGAGGCAGCAAAGCAGTCATGAGAGGTAAAATAATCTCCTATTCATCATACAAAAAAAGAAAGAGAGATCTTGTGAATTAGAGCTAGAACAAAAAATAAAGACATTAGAAACTACCCTTGCTGACTCCCCACAGGAACGCATGCTGAATGATCTGAGAAATTCAAAACTTGAATTAAATGAAATTATTAATAAAAAGACCCAATTTCAGTTGCAAAGACTACGCTTGGAGAACTTTGAACATGGCAATAAATCCGGCAGATTCTTAGCCAGCCAATTGAAATTGAATAAAGAAAAAATAACTATTTCTTCCTTAAAGGACTCAGCTGGGAATCTGACTTATAACCCAGAAGAAATCAACAATGCATTCAGAGATTATTATAAAAACTTATATACATCACAAATTGACCCATCTAGCTCTAACATCGATGCATTTCTGAACAATAAAGATTTGCCAAGGTTAGATGATGAACAGATCAGGGCTCTGGATTCACCTGTTTCAATGGCTGAACTCCAGGAAGCTCTCTTACATATGCCAAATAATAAAGCCCCTGGGCCAGATGGTTTTCCCGCTGAACTCTATAAGGAATTCTGGGAAGACCCCACACTCCCATCCAGTTATCTCCCAATATCACTTATTAACGCAGATCTTAAATCATCTGCAAAACCCTAGCAAGAAGGCTAGAGAAGGTCACTCCTGGTATAATACACTCTGACCAAACAGGATTTATTAAGGGCAGGCACTCCACCAACAATACACGCAGGCTACTTAACGTAATAGACTATGCCACTATTCATAACCTGGAAACTACAGTTGTTTCTTTAGATAAAGTAAGAGTAAATTGGAAATTTCTATTCGCTACTTTATATAAATTTGGATTTGGAAACTCTTTCATAGATTGGATTAAAATCTTATACAGTTCCCCAAGAGCTTCTGTCAAAACAAATGATCATACTTCTCCATGCTTTAGTCTCCAGAGGGGTACCAGGCAGGGTTGCCCACTCTCTCCCTCGCTATTTGCTATTTTTATAGAACCGCTAGCAGCTGCTATCAGACAAAATAATAATATTAAAGGAATTCAAACAGAAAATATACACCACAAGATAAGCCTTTATGCAGATGATGTATGTACTTTTCCTCCTAAACTCACAAACTTATCTTTCTGAGACAATCACACTTATAGATAAATTCTCATCCATCTCAGACTACTCCATTAACTGGAGTAAATCCATAGTTTTACCTGTAAAGTGTGATTTCCAGAGTATATCTACCACACCGCTAAAGTCTGGGAATATTATATATCTGGGTGTCAATATTTCCTCCAGGCTGTCAGAACTGACATGGCTAAACTACACACCTTTTCTTAAATCAGTAGAGGATGACCTTACGTACGGTGGACATCATTACCTATATCACTCATGGGAAGAGTCTCCACCATAAAAATGATGGTCCTACCTAAAATCAATTACCTGTTTTCAATGTTACCCACCAAACCCTCTGCTGTCTGGTTTAAATCTCTGGACTCAAACATCTCAAAATTTTTGTGGAAAAATAAAACCCCACGAATCAGTCAAAAAACTATGCAAAAAGCAAAAGACTGTGGTGGTTTAGAACTGCCAAATTTTTATCATTACTTCCTGTCCAATAGACTACAATATATCTCAAAATGGATCAATCAGAGCCCCCTGGACCACTCATGGATGGACATAGAACAAACATTCTGTAAGGAAATTAAAATTTCCGATATGCCATTCATCAGTTCCAGCATCAAACTTCATACCTGCTTTAAAAGCATTAACATAAGCACTTCCTTGGCAGCTTGATGGGAACTTCTCAAAATATCTGGGTCTTCACCTATCCCATGCAGATTTACCCCAATCTGGAATAATCCTGACATCCTGCAAAATAAGAAAACACTAAATTCCCCACTGTGGTTTGACAAAGGGATAAGACATCTAGAGCATGTAATGCAAGGTAGTAACTTTATTCCATTCCAGGATCTAGTGGCCTCGGGGGATGGGGCGGTTTGCGCCGGCTTGCATCTCTCCTGTGCAGCGCATTACTTGGCTGTTGTGTGCCGCTAGTTAGATTGGTAGCGGGGTAGTGTTGGTTGGCTCATCTGTAGGTCGGTATTGGCTTGCGTGCTTGCCGGGTAGGGGGCATCAGGTGCGGGCCTGGACTGGGCTGGTGTGCGGCTCTGTCCTGTGTGCATGCTGTGCATCCTGATAATTACATTTCGGTTCTCTGAGGGGTCTGGCAACTGGTTGTTGGAGGGGTGGGGACCGGGAAGAAGGGGTTGACGGGGTGGGTTGGGGGTGCAGGCTGGTCCTTTTTGAGCTGTTTGGGGGTGTCTCCTCTGGATTTTAGTGCCCGGACTGGATGCTTGTGTGTGGAGGGATTGTGCTTTGGGGTGTGTCGATGGTTGCTTCGCAGTCGCGTCGCGGCCCTCTGGATTGTGGTTGTGTTGAGTCCTAGGGCTGGGTGCATCTGCTGACTCCCTAGGGCTGAGGGGCTGTTGCTGCTGTCGCGGGGTGAATGCTGTCTCTTTTCTTTGGGGACGGTGAGGGTTTGTGTGTGGGATGCTTCGCTGCTAGGGAGGGAAAGGCGCGGGGGTGGGGGTCTTCTGGCCTGACCTGGCCTGAGTGGCATTGCCTCCTGGGTGTGGGCTGACCTTCGGGTCTGGGCTGTTGGGCCGCTCTGTCCTTGGGCAGGGTCCTTGCTGCTCCGGACCTGCTCCCCCCTTGTAGGGGGGGGGGGGGGGGGTGTTGTGCCAGCTCCGATGGCCTGGTGGTGCTCCGAGTGCTCCTGATTGTGGGGGAGCGGTGAGGTGGGGGGTGGCAGTGGGGCTGCCGGAGCTTCCCCCGGGACATGCAGTCTGGGGTCCTTTGCGCTTTGGGGGATCGCAGGGTGCCCTGGCTTCTGGGGGTAGGGGGTCTCTGCGCGGGTTGATCTGATTGCGGTTTGTTTCTTGTTTTCATTTTTCTCTTAGTTGTTATTCTATGTCAGCTGTTTATTGCTGCTGTTTGGCTGGTTGTCTTTTACTATTATTATTATTTTTATTGTTTGTTTTTGTTTTTGTTTGTTGTTGTTTTTCTCCTCCCCAAGCCCCCTCTCTGTTCTATTGCAGGTTTCGTTGCTTTCTGCAATTGGTGTTTCCCACAGCTTTTCCCTGTTGTCCCCACCTTCCATCCCCCTTTCCCCCTTCTCTTACAGGTCTTGTCCTTTCTCTGTGCTGTCTGTTTGTGCCCCCCCCCATCCCTGTGTCTGCCCCCCTGTCCGGCCCGGTGACAAATCAATACATAATTAAATAAATAATAAAACAGACAAAGGAGTATTTTAATACTCTCTTGTTAAAGTAAAATCTGTCTGGCACAATATAGTATCCAGGTCATTATACTCTATACCAGGCTGCTGGGCAGGACAGGTTTAAAAAAAAAAAAAAGAAAAAGAAAAGAAAAAAAAAGAGATGCAAAAGAATCTCATGGGTTAAAAGCAAAAAGGCCATGCAAATCCTGTGTAAAGAACAAAGCAGTGACTAGAGCTCAACAAGTGCTCAACACCGGAGCTCCCTAGGGCTGTGTGCTCAGCCCCCTCCTGTTCACGCTGTACACCCATGACTGCATCCCCCAACATGGAGAGAACCCTGTTGAAAAGTTTGCGGATGACACCACCATCATTGGCCGGATTTCAAACAAAGATGAGACTTCATATCGGGAGGAAATTCATAATCTTGCAGAGTGGTGCTCAGAGAACAACCAACCAACGTCAGCAAAACCAAGGAGCTGATCACTGATTTTAGGAAGAAGGAAATAAAGACACACACTCCTGTCTACATCAGTGGAGCTGAGGTGGAGCAGGTGAACAGTTTCAGGTTCCTGGGAATAAACATCATCTCACATCTCCAGGCTGGTGAAGAAAGCTCAGAAATGACTGTATTTCTTGAGGAAGCTTAAGAAGGCCAAATTCCCGTTAGCTTTTACAGAGGAGCAATAGAAAGCATCCTGACTGGCATGGGATGTGCACGGCCCAGGACCGGGGGCTCTGCAGCGGGTGATTAAAACTGCTCATAATTAACCCTAAATTATTTTTATTAAGGATTTTGGAAGTTTGGATAAGGAGGTAAAAAAAACATGGATAGCACCATTTTATAGAATAAGCCAAACTTGCATCAATATTAAAGACGCGTGAATACAAGAACTCTAAATTATGATTTTAATAGTGAAATATCTATTTAAAAGTAAATAAGACACTTTGACCCCTGCCTTTGTGCTAACTGCTGGTACTGTACTTTTTAAAATACATAGTATAGTTGGAAATACGGGGGCAGCTTCTCTAGTAAACCAAACTACCAGAACCGTAAATGCTTGAGACAAATTCGCACTCAACCTGAAAAGGACCCTTGAAAGGGTGATCCAAAGAAAAGAGGTGAAAGAAGAGACAGTCCACAGATGGCTCAACACTACTGTAAATGGCTCACCGAAATATTACAGCAGTAAAAGTTTTACATTTGTTGATGCATTTCAGTTTTTGTAGTGATCCTCTTTTCCTTTGTGTTCACCAGATGTGAGTGTACTGGGGACTCCCAGCCAGGTAGGGAAACAAAGGTTGTTCCATTTTGACCCAGAAATCAAATGTCTCTGTTGAACATTCACAGACTTCAGTAAATCGAACCTAGCTCCAACTTTACCACTGATTAATTCATTAATTGATTGATTAATAGATTGTTATCCATTTATTTAATCATTCATTGATATATAGCTTCCCCAGTACCACCAGACAACATGCCCCCAGTATGAGTCCAGAGATCAGACAGCCAACACCCAGCTTCAAGCCCTTTTAGCACGGTAAGACCTGTGGAACTGAGGCCAGAATGTGATTTTTGACTCCAAGATAGGGTAAGTTAACTAAAAAGCATTGCATTAAAAAAACATTCCAATAATGATGAGTTTAAGGACCAAAATGTCCATCTGGAGTAATATTAGGAAATAAAGTCTTGCTAGCAGTTGTACACAATAAACTCCTGGTTACCTGGAGTCACTTGTAGGGATCCTTTCCATGATGTCTGAGCTTGTTGGTGGCAAAAAGAAGCACTTACTGTCTCAATTTTGATGGGCGCAATCGCCCTGAAGGACTATGTTGCAACCACTGCAGGTTTACAGCTGCACGGATTCTACACCTTTTTGTACCAAATAGTTATTTAGACACCATAATATATGAAATAGGGCCCAGGTTTAAAAATACCAAAATTATCCTTTAAGAAAAGTACATTTTGATTCTGCTTATCGGGTCAAAACTAATTTCACTTGCGCTAGTTTCAAATAAACAGTGTCCTGGGCATTGACGTTAAACTGCATCTGGGGCAGAGTGGGGAGGCTGTGCATGGGGTAGGCTACACCCAGCTAACACCTATAAAATGCGCACAAGAAGCCGTGAGTACCTACTCTGTAACTGGCGAGTGCATGGTCGGCTCCATAAAACCGAGCAGACCCCCTCAAGGGGATTAGGGTGTCTGAGGCACTGGCAGCAGGGTGCCGGTTGGTGTGAGCAGCGAGGAACTCTCTAGTTTGAGTCAATGGTGCAAACCATGGTATGCGGAAGAACCACAACCATGGTCAACGGATGGCGTCAACAGCAAGTAAGATGCTACTGCAGGGCAGCCTCCTCGCCAACCTTGTTTGTTGCACCTTTGTGCACCACACGGTAGCCGGCGTGGAGGTCCAGAGAGGCAGTCTGGTGGGGGCCACGACGTCTACTGCCTTTTTCACTGTGCAGGGCGTCTAGTGCAAAGACCTACTGTATATCTACCAAGACCTGGCTATCAGTGTGCATATTCGTCTCAAATTCGGAGCCATCTAGGCCAACCAGCCCCCATGGCCTCTTTCAAGTTTTCAGCAGGCTATCTGCTGTGTCTGACTGTTAGGGCCTCTGATAGCAGGACAGCTACTGATGCAACTGAACATGCAATGTAACGTAATGTCTCTGCTGTTATCGCAGTCCAACAGTCAGTCGTTATAGCCACATTGTAACTGCACCTTAAGCTTGTCTATTTGTTGTAAGTTACTGCTTCTCCATGCAGCTAGCGATGTGATAGCCTGGTTCAGTGTTGTCAGACCTCAGCGTCCACCACGTTTATAAGCATCATGTCCTTTTCCACCATAAAGGAAAGCCTCTGAGTTTTTGCCTCTGTACGCATCACTACAGCCTCTTATAGCTAACACTGACTCTTTTCCACTCTCAACTTGCACTGAAACGGTTGGGTGCTGACCTTTCAGGTGGTGCAACACTGACGTTGTACTGGATCTGTATTTTAAAATGGTGTTGCAGTATTTACATTGAGCCTTGTCCTCTTTTACAGTGTACAGTGTTTTGCCCTCTTCATCTTGCCCCATTTCCCACAGCAGAAATGGTACACAAATGTACATTTTCGGTTGTAATTTTAATCAGTTAACTTCTTAAAGAGGTGGTTTTTGGCTTTTTCCCTCCTTTATTGAGTTATATATCTTTTTTGTGCATGTACTAGGTTTGGAAATTGAAAAAGCCCAAAGTCCAGCCCAAAGGGAGTTCCCATCTCCCACAGAAAGCTCTGCTCTGAGCTCGCCAAGCGGCTACTCCAACACGCCCTCAAAACACCGGGGGAAAAACAGTGAGCTGCACCACAGCTCTCCTCTCCCTACCAAACACTAGCTACCCTCCAGGCAGTCAGTGGACATAAAGTTGTTCCTGTGATGTAGAGACAGAGCTCAGTTAAAACTTCATGGATGAAAGATACTTTTGTTACAGATTATTAACTCACCACTCTGAAACTCTTGCTCCAGTCCATGTTGCCAACCTGGTCGGCAACATGTAGCCTACAGCTGAAACGAACCCGTGTTTACCGGCTTCTCGCTGACCCGCCTTTCTCTGCTTCTGATTGGCTAGTAGTGCTTAACTAGGAACTGCGCATATGCAACTCCCAACAAAGATCATTTAGAGACAAGATGCATCACTCCATAGCTAAAACAAAGCGTTCAATAGACAGAATGAAAAGAGGAGCTGCAGCAATGGGCAGTATGACAAAAATATGGTGTTTTTTGAAAATGAAACCATGTAAACCTGTTCTGGTACAACCCCTAAAGAAGAGTTTGAACCTGAAAATGAGCAGAATACCACCTCTTTAACAGCGATTAATCGATTAACCATGAATCATTACCATCCCTACACACTGCCTCAGTGCGTTGCATCAACACACATCTTTTGGATTATGATCTCTGTATATTGCCTATATTCTTTACAATTCTTTTGTACATTCCATGGTCACTATTTTACACTTCACAAAACTGTACAGCCATTTTATAAGAAACTAAATATTTAGAAAAATATAGAAAAATAAATATTTTTAAATAAATATTTCAAATTGTATTATTATTTTCTGTTTATGACTTGCAGTACTTATTTTGCTTACTTTACTTTTTTTTATATCTTCTACTTACTATGTTTGATGTTGTTATACACCAAAAGACCAAGGCAAATTCCTTGTATGTGAAAATCTAGTTGGCCATAAACCTGATTCTGATTCCTTGTAGAACTGTTGGAACTTGTGAATCGAAGTCCAGGAAACCCTGCCACTGCACCAGATCCCAGTGCCTCAAACTGTGAGTAGCCGATCTTATTACTACTTTCATTTTGTGTTTTTTTTATAGCAGGATATAGTGTCAACCTCCTTCTGAGACATCATGCTCATCATCATCACATTTTTTTGTGGTCACCGAGAGTTGAAACTTTGGGAAAAACGCTGCGCTCGTCACTGTCACTTTTTACCCAGACGTCCAATCACAGTAGAGGAGGGGCGGGACAAATAGCAGAACCGCAGCAACGGTTACTATCCTGGAACCGGGCATCGTCCTCTTGGACCAAACGGTGGAACTCGGCGACTCTCTCTCTCTACCTGCTTCAGCCTTCTCTCATACAGAGCAAGTACTCTGCTTGTGTTGCCATTTTTACATCCAGTAAAGTTAGGTAGGTTATGTGTCATAGCAAACAAAGCAGGAGGAAAAAACGCTGCGCCTCAAAAACGCCCGCTAGTGCACCCTGCTGGGCATTTTCAAAAGAGCAGGTGGCGTTTTCAGCTGGTAAAAAATGCTTTGGTGGACACAGGGCCCAAAATATGACCATAAAACATTTTACTACAGACTGCCAACTCTGAGGGATATTTACTAAAGATTTTGAGCCCTTTTTATCCACTTAACAGTCAAAATGCCTTTGTTATTGTTTATTGACTGCACCAAGGTTTTGCGCTTTTAAAATAACCATAATAAAGTAGCACTACTGATAACTGCATGTTCGGTCGAATGCAGTATGCATTTTAAGGTGACCCTGCTCAGAGGTGCTAAATATGGGACAAATAGCTGCTGTACCTTATTTACATACAGCAGACTGACCACTGCAGCAGAATAAAATGTGTCTGGTATTTAACATCTGAGGAAAACAGCTTGTCAATCTGTCCCACTGTTTTATTGGACGCCCAGAAGATGAGAGACCATAGCCGGAGCCAAACAATGAGATAGACAGCAAGAGAGAGAGAAACACAAATTACAAGAAGTTTAAAAGTGTAACCAGCTCCACTGATCTTTTTGTTTAGCTCAAATGATCAGGATATTTAATAATCCTCACATTGTATGTATATCCTACGGCATGAGTGCACGGTTGCATGTCCGAAAGTGTTTTCTCTTCAGAAAACACTTGTCCAGACATGCATAACTGCACTTTGTGCAAATTCAATCCGTTGTCACTACCCAACTTGTCACATATGAACATATGGACATGGTCAAGACCCATCGGCGTCAGTATGTAACACATTGGGGATCCCTTTAGCATCATAGTTCAACGCAGTGGGGGAAGCCCTGTAGTGTCAGTTTGTGACGGTAAAGTACTTTTTGTGCCTAGACCTAACCAAATTTCAACGTTTCACAACTTATAACGTGCCATTTCAAAATGGCAATGTTTCGCAGTGCTAGCGTTTTATTTTTAAAGTATATTGCATATTTATTGTTGCTAACTTTACCAGATGTTGCATATTTGTTGCTAACTTGACCGCGGAGCCCTAAGAAAACCGCTACTCATGGCGTTAGGAAGTGACTCCAAAGATTCTTGACCAAGCGTCAGTATATGACAGTTGGGAGTGAGAATGTGTTGCAAGATGGCGCTGCAGACGGCCGCCTCGGGCAGCTTTGTCAGACCAAGGAAGAGGCCTTCAGAAGTGGGGACAGATTCTTGTACAACCAGGCCAGAAACACAGTGATTACAGAGGTCAAAGCTGCAAAGAGATGCTACGCTGAAAAGCTAAATAACAGCTTTGCAGCCAATGACACTGCGTTGTTGTGGAGAAGCCTACGGACACTCACAAACTACAAGAGACCATCCCCCAACACTGCTGGTACTCAACAACTGGTAGACACGCTGAAGCAGACAGCTGGCTCTCTGGTGCGGTCAGAACAACCTGGAGCTTAACACACTCAAAACTGTGGAGATGACCGTGGACTTCAGGAGGAGCCCCCCCACTCTGCCCCCCATCACCATACTCAACAGCCCTGTGTCTGCTGTCGAATCCTTTAGGTTTCTGGGTTCCACCATATCCCAGGACCTGAAGTGGGAGCCCAACACTGCCACCATCAAGAAGGCCCAGCAGAGGATGTACTTCCTGCGTCAGCTCAGGAAGCTCAACCTGCCTAAGGACCTGCTGATCCAGTTCTACACAGCCATCATCCAGTCTGGCACCTCCATCACTGTCTGGTTTAGATCTGCCACCAAAAAGACAGGAGCAGACTACAACGGACAGTCAGGACTGCAGAAAAAATAATCGGTGCCAACCTGCCCTCCATTCAGGACTTATACATTTCCAGAGTCAGGACAAACATCACTGCAGATCCATCTCACCCCAGACATAACCTGTTCCAGCTCCTCCCCTCTGGTTGGCGCTACAGAGCACTGTACGCCAAAACCAACAGACACAGAAGCAGTTTCTTCCCACAAGCCATCACTCTGATGAACAGCTGATTTCTGACTCACAGTGTCAGGAACAATTCCTGTGCAATAACCCAGTAACTCTGCCTCTAATCAGCACCTGTTTACTGGTTTCCACTTATTATTTATTTATTCACCATTCTCTATTTCAGTACTGTTCATACTATTTGATTTGATTTGATATCTTTATTTTGAACATGTAAATAAAAATAATCAATTAAACAAAAAATGGTGGTAAAAAAAAAAAAAAAACTCCATACTTTCCAGTACTTAAAAACCTCAATTTACATGTGCAAAAAGGAGTAAAAAAAGTAAAACTTATGTACTCCTACCCCTTTATAGCCTTACTACCTTACTACTTAACTCTAAATAGATAATAAATCTAATCAATGAAAATATATATTCAAAAGTTCTATTCACATACAGATATTACCCATACACAACAATATTTATACATACTACAAATTCTTCAATATACTATGTCATATTGTATATACTGTATACCAATACACCTACCTCAGGTCAGAAGGTCATAGGTCTTATTTATTTTTTCCAGCATCCTTTGCACTATGCTCCATCACACTGTGTGCATGTGTACATGTATGTGTATGTGTATCTGTATATAATATCCACCTTCAACATGTACATAATGAGAATAGTTTACTCTTGCATCCTTTGCACTCTGATTACTGCACTATTTGTCAATATGTCTGTATTGTTTTGTTCATAGAGTGTATATTAGTGTTGTCTATACTGTAGTTTATTATTGTGTTATTGTATTATTGTATAAGTAAGCACATTGTGAGCAATGTACAATCCTGAGTCAAATTCCTCGTATGTGTACACATACCTGGCAATAAAGCTGATTCTGATTCTGATATCAGATGACCTGCAGCTGAGCCCCTGTCTGTGCTTTTGTGTGTTTGTCTCTTTCAGCTACTGTGAGTGTTTTGCCAATGGAGTGATGTGCAGCAACTGTGACTGCTCTAACTGCCACAACAATGCGGAGCATGAAATGAAGCGTCACAAGGCAATTAAGGTTTGTGATGCTTGTGGTAATCATGTTCACATCACAAATACACAAACACATGTATCTGTATGGCAGTTTAATGAAGTGCTTCACAGTGAGTCTTTAACATGTCTGGAAATATTTACAAAGAATAAATGAAGCCACTAATGACTAATGGAAAGCAGAAAACACTGATATATAAGATGACCAATCATAAAATTGGAAAATGGCAGACTGAGACCCCATTCAACTCAATGTACACAGTGAATAAATGAATAAATGACTCACCGGCAGAAATTATCTGAATGGTCAATCAACAGTAAGTACTAGATATGGTAAATGGTCTGTACTTGTATCGCTCCTTTCTAGTCAATCAAAGCACTTTACACTACATTTAATATTCACACACACACACCGATGGCACCGCCTCCGGGAGCAATTTGGGGTTCAGTATCTTGCCCATCTGGACATCCAGACCTTCTGATTAGTGTACGACCCGCTCTACCTCTAAGCGGCAGCCACCGTGACATATAAAGAAGTGAAAAAGAAAAAGAAAAAAATACATTATATTGATTACAGTGTGCAAGCAGTGAGCTGATAGTGTCACCATCCAGCTGTGGGATGGTACAGGATGGTTGACTGCTGTGTGAGCTGACTGCCAATCAGTCAGTAAGAGCTGAAACACATCGACTGTTGCTGGCTGCTGGTGTTTGAGCTGCTGTAGACAGTAAGATGTGAGTAGGGGTGACTGCATTGATTGTGTCTAATTGGTGCTCCAGCTCAGGTGATGGGTATCTGATTCATCAGCCTGTTACTGCTGTTACTGGAAAACTGGGGGGACATGTTGTCTCTCACTCTCTGATGTTTGTCTCAAACATACACTTTTGTCATTTGTAAGGACAGTGTATTGACTTACAATAACTTAATACAGGCTTAGCCATAACCACCACATGACAAACACAACTGTCACTCCAATTTTAATCTATTCCAGTGGTTCTCAAACTGAAGAGCGGGGCCCACTGGGGGGCTTAGAGCCCCCTCAGGGGGGTCGTGGATGTTGAGCGGATAAAGTAAAGTAGCATGAATATGATTCATGTGTTGACATAAAAACAAAAAGGCTCTGATGCTAGCAAGGCTATTTTGCTAACCTCAGTGATGTTTCGCCCGTATTAAAGGGGCAATGTGTTGTTTTCAGCAGTCACTAGCAGTGCATTTTTTAAAATTGCAAGCAGGTGTGTGCTTGTATTCGTAAGTGTGCTCGAACTCATAAGCGAGCAGAATCCGACACACACAGACCGAAACACAGGGAGACAGCTCAGGTCAATTTCCACTGCAACGTTAAAGTAATTTTTATCAGCATGAGATTGAACTAATCCATGCTCGTTACATGACAATGTTACATTGACTCCATTTAGCTGACGTGTTATGTCAGCGTTAGCTCGCTTGCTGCTTTTTAATAACTATTTGTGTGTCTTTCACCGGAGGCTCAACCGTGTGAGCACAGCTAAATGTATTGGATTATAACGAAACAGTTAGTGAGCGAGACTGAATAATCTCTTGAGATTGTTGCCACACTTTTTAACAGTTAGGCCGCAGTAACATTACTGTAGTGAATGGGTCTTCTGCTGTGTTGCTGTCCGGCGCCGTTATGTTGCATTATTGTAGAATATGTGGGTCACATAAGTTACAGCGACTGAGCCGATGAAGCTGTGTTTTCACCTGACAGCCGTCTGATTGGTTTTTATCCTTACGTGGAGTCAGTGTTGAGCATGATATTTTAGCGGACTCCATCTCATTAGCTGTAACGTTGCTGTGTGTAAGGTGTAGAATATAAAGTAGGCAAGAGGCTCGGGAGCAAGTGGATGGTTTTATGTCATGTTACAACCCCTGCACACACAGGCAATAAAAAGTGATTTATTTTACTACTTTTAAAACTACATAGCCCCTTTTGATGATTGATAATTAAAAAAAAACACATTTGCTGGGGTGTAACCTGACAACAGACAGAGTCTGTGTCTGGAACACCTTCACAGCGTGGCATCTAAAAGATATCTTGATGTTTTACCATCTCGACCGGCCCCTATAAATATGAAAAGGAGCAGCTCGCTAAAAATATCTTAGCACCTCAGATTAAGAGTGAGCCCAGTCACCAGAACAAAGTTCTACACCTCTTTGTCCCAGTCTCACTGTAAACAGAACATTATGAGCATCATTAAGAATTTGCTTGTTTCATTTTGAATATGTGTTCCTCTTATTTAGCTCAGCATATGCATATGTGTTTAATTACTTTTAGTATGTCTTCATAGTCAAAGGAACACTTGTGACTTTGATTACTTTTGAATTTGGGTCATTTTCTTTTGTAAAAAATTGAACAAGTAAGATAATGAAGAAATGAGCAGGAGCAACTGCAACAGGCTGCATGTACAGTCAGTGCATGTGCACTATTATAAGGATGCTCTGTGCAGTGGTAGTGGTAGTGTTTAGAGTTAGGACAGTAAAGGCTAATAAAACCACAAATGTTGAGAGTTGTATGATTTCTAACCCAAAATGTTCATTGGACGTGGCTGAGTGTCACAGCTGTGTCACGTCTTCCAATACCTACTGAAAGCATTTCAGTAGAACAACAGGAAAAGTAGTATATGTATATCATCGGTTATGGAATGTTAACAGTTTAATAATAATTTCCCTGTCCTTCTTGATGTAATCATTACTAGTGTTGTCATTATGTAGTCATGTTTAGGTCGGAACCCAGATGCCTTCAGGTCTAAGATTGCTGGTGGGAAGTCAAGAGAGGTCAAAGGTTGGCACAACAAAGGCTGCAACTGTAAACGCTCCGGCTGCCTTAAGAACTACTGCGAGTGCTATGAGGTTTACAGACAGACAGACAGACAGACACACACACACACACACACACACACACACACACACAAAGTGACCCAGATTTAATAAGCTGTTATAGAAATCATAAGGAAACCAAGTGGTAACTACAAGAGCTGAGTGCAGAAGCTGTTGTAGAAGTAAGTTAGGGCACCTTCAGACAGACATCAGCCCACTGGCAACACACTGCATTGGAGTGGGTGTGTTGGTAAGAGCTTGAAATACAAACCTGGAAGTCCATGCTCAGGGCTTATTACAAAGAAACAGTGCTTTATATACACTGGAGACAGTATTTTGTGAATTCTTGCTTGCAGTTTGATTGGCTAACACAGTGTAATACACCGCACTGCAGCAAAGGTTGAGCCATGATCAGCTTGACTTGAGTCTGCCATGATCTTTTGGACGACTTTGAAATAAATGAGGAGGATGCATATTTTGAGCAATGTTGTTGTGAATTTGAATGTGGCCTTATACTGCACATCTTGTAATAGCTCCCAGATGCTGGCTCCAACTAAGCGGAAACTTCTCGTACTAAGAACAAAATGACCTCCTCCTGTTTGTCTTGACTGACGGTCTCTCAGGCTTCTGTACTTAGTTTGGTAATTACCACTTTTTTGCCCAGCAGGAATTACTGTAAGGTTAAATACAAATGGATTAATATGGAAGCATATAGACAGATTTTCTTTAGCATATCTGTTTCTTTTCTATTTTCTGTATGCTGGTGTTTAGTTACTGCAAATATAAAACAGTTTTATTCATTGCAGTCATTTTCACACACTTTTGTCAGTGTAAGGTCAAACAAGATATTTGGCTAATTGTATTTCTTTTGAAATGTGAGTTATACTGTTGTCTGTGTGCAGGCCAACATCATGTGTACCTCCAGCTGTAAATGTGTTGGCTGTAGAAACTACGATGACGGCTCAGAAACAGGCCTCAAAGAGAAGACTGTCAATGTCAAGGACAAGTGAGTCAGTCAAGTTTGACACAGTACATCATATTATGTCACAGCTGCGTCAGTGACACAGTGGCAGATTACTAAACCATATCACTGAAGATAAACCTGCTGCCATGTGGGAAGTAGAAACAGTGGGACTCATGCATAAACCATATGAGTGAATCTGTGAATCAAGAGTAGGGCTGGGCATCAAGAACTGGGGCCAAATAAATTTCAGTTGTTTCAGCTTTATTTTTCAATGTACAGTATGTTTAATAAAAAAACTACCATTAAAAAAGGTTAGAAGCTGTTTAGCTCGGCAAGATGAGAAAAGTGAGAAAAGTGCCATCGGTTGCTAGGTAACAGACAAAAACTGGTTAGTGTTGGATTGAGTATTTAGGATTTTTAACCTGAGATAAAATAGAATTATGATAAGATAAGATAGGATTCCTAAAGTTAGTTAGGATTTGCTTCTGTAATACCAAATTGGGAAAAATCTTAACTTAATCTTTCTGTAATACTAGTTCCAAATTAGAACCAGTTCCAAAATTCCAGTTCCAAAGGAATTGTTAAGAAATGTAAATTACAAACTCTGAGATGTTACTTCTGTCACTCTCCTCTCATTACAAACTCACTCATCAATGCCGTTTTTGGAACAAGCCACATTTCTTTGCTTTAGCATCACGTTCTCTGTAGACTGTAAATTAATTGGTTTGAATTTTTTGGAACACTGTTGCCATGTTGTCATTTTGGCAGGTTTCAGTGTTACAGTTAAAGTACAGTGAATTCAAAAATAACTATAGGATTATTATTGTATAATATTTAATAGTAACCAAATTCAACTGTATGAAATTAATTTACAGGTTCCATAAACTGTGTGTGAAAATAGAAATAATGAATTGCTGCCATATAAATAAAATTGAATTGGATTGTATTCTCCAAAACTCCAAGGGGCGTACAGACAAACATTCTGTGAAGAAGCAAGAACCAATTACATGGCTGCTATGCAGGGGAAAAATGTATTGGATTTTTTTATGGACATACGTTATCCCCCTTATACAATGCCTGTAAAGTAACAAGTCAAGTATTTGTAAAAACAAATGTATTCTAATGAAGCCACTCCTGTAAACAATTTGATTCTGCTGATGTCACTTTAGGCGTGCACACCCTCGCAATGGGAACACTGCACTGAGCAGAAACAAAGCTTTACAGCGAGGCACTGTCCTCAATTACATCCCCAGGAGCACATTCACCACACACGCTCCAGCCATATACTGGCTTGGCACCTAGTCTTGTTTTCTTATGGAGATGTTTTACATTAGCAAGTAGATATTTTCTTCTAACTTCATATCCACCCTTTCTTTATCTCTGTCACAGTATGGCCCACTTTCTGCACTGCTAAATCTGTTACAGTAACAACTCCTGGTCTCTAATAGCAGCAGCCTCTGTGTTGTAAAGTATATTTAGCAATTTAGGGGCATCAAAGTTTACAACAAGTGTGTCTAGTTAGAGTGTGGTGAATCTAACTTTGAATGAAGAAAAACGTAATAGAGTTGCCATTTAATGGTCATGTTTAACATGTCTGTGAAGGTTCTCAGTCATTCAGGTCATAGTTATCCAACAAAGGTTGAGGTCAAGGGCAACTGGACTTTGTAGAAGAAAAAACTAGAAGACGTTTTGTCCGTCATCCAAGAGACTTCTTCAGGAAACTCAGGGAAACTCAGCTATTTAACCTCTGGGATCATTAGCTCGGATCGTCAATACCGCTGGTTCGTCAGTGCTCCTGGCTGTGGTAACGACAGTCGTCATGGTCGTTAGAGCCACCCGTGGCCAAGTCTGAACGACCGTCTTCTAGCATCTTCAACCAAGTCCAGTTGCCCTGGACCTCAACCTTCGTTGGATATGTTTTAACATGCACCAGAGGAAGGGCCTTAGCCATCACGTTAATGTGTGTCTGTATTTGTGTTCAGATGGCCTGTATCAGTGATAACCCCTGCTGTGGTGGAGGCTGTGTGTGGCTGTCTGCTGGCTCAGGCTGAGGGGGCTGAGAGAGAGGCCCAGAGCCGCGCCCAGGCTGAGCACATGGTCCTGGACGAGTTCGGACACTGTCTCACACAGATTGTCATGGCCATGTTCAAGTACAACACATACTGACAGAATTACACTGAGCTTAGGTTCATAGGATTGTGCTCCTGAGTGGAGTGAATTTCCAATATTTTAGTTTTATTGTTAATACCAGACAAACATTTATAAACAGCCGCACAGAGGTGTTTTTTTTTCTTTTCTTGCTGTTTGGGGTCTGTATGATTTCTTCAGAGTTAGTGTTCTGGTTCTGATTTAAATCTGGTGAGCATTCAACATTCAGAGGCAGTTCCAGTGTTTGTACCATAAATATTTCAAAGATTGTTCAAGGTGACTGCCTTCTGTAGCATATTTCAGTCTTTTAGACATAACAAGAAAATGAGTTGTCTAATCTATATATACAAATGAATGTAAGAAATGTTCAAACTAACTAATTTAAAATACATTTTCTACTGTATTCAGTTTTGTTGTTAGATTTTTAAAGTGTATTTATTTATTTCCTTTTAGCTCAGCCTTGAGAATAATTCATGTATAGGCTGAACTGGTTCCATAATAAAAGTAATACCTTTTGACATCTGCTGTTTCACTGGCTTCTGGCATTAAAGATACTTGAAGTAGAGAATCTTTGAGAATATTTGAGGTGGTTCTTTCATGGAGCAGATGTGGGATGAATAGTAGGAACCGCTACGTGTGTCATGAACACACATCCTGAGAGATTAAATATAGTCTGATTGTGTTAGACCACAGGGCTGAGTTTTAGAAATACTAAGGTCATGATTCTAAGTCCCCCTTCTTCAAAGAGAATGTTATTTATTTTCATTATTTAGATATGTTATTCCTTTTGTAAACAGTTCTGTTATATTGTATTTCCTAACATGAAGGTGTAATGCTGTTTTTAAAGATTCTCCACACTGCTTGGGAGAAAGGTCTTTTGGCAAAACAAAGAATCCCTTTTCTATGCTGTTTTGGTCTAAATGTAGTCAAATTTATACGACTCAAAGATGCACAAAAGGCACATTATTGCTTCTACAACTGATTACAATTCAAATTTAAGGGGTATGGTACAATACTGTGTACATCTATATATATATATATAGATGATAGTGTATGATATTGGATGTAAACTGTATTATAGATTAGACTACTAAGAAAGAATGTGCCGTCATTTCGTGAGAAACAGTCAGTGTTATTACACTGTAATCAATTCAGAGCATGCAGTGGACTCCCAAAGTCCCATATTTACTGCATTTCCTCTGCGGCTAGGGTACTCCCCTGGGTGTTAGCTGGCTCTGACTACCTCCTGGAAGTCCTACCAGGTGGGCTCTCTCATGTCTAAGGTGGAGGGTTTGCAAGGGCTCTGTGGGGCCCCGGCTCTTGCTCTCTGCTTAGATCACTAAGGGTGTAGCGAAGGAAGTGGTCAATCACTTCTTTTGAGCATGCAAGGCGACTCCAGCTCTTTCAGGAACCTAAACGGGTTAGCTATGAAGGCAGTCTGCTTCCTGGTTCTCTCTCTCCCCCTGTTCCTGTGCCATGCCAGGGTCCGAATCTGTCTCCGGGCCTGGCTCGTCCTGCGTCTCACCAGAAGTGGATTGTGTGTGTTGCGTTGCTCTCTCCAGTGCCAAGCATTTAATTCCAGCCTGATGTTGATGTTCTGTTTGTCATGGTTATAAGTAGGTGCCCAGCAGCAAATTTCTGTCCCAGGTCCACTAACAGGTTTATCCAGCCATGTGGACTTTTGCTTCATATCTATTTATAGTCATATGCATGCACCTAATGCAGTTTATTAAAATATATGTGAATGGATGATGAAGGCAGGACTTAGGCTGTTGTAAAGATAGCTTTCAGAATCAAGGTCATTTCCTGACACTGAAACCCCAATTAATAAAAACAGCAGCAACATGAAATACCTCTGTTACTCACTGGGACAACATCACACACACAAACACAAAGCCCACCACTTGTAGGAACCACACAGCGGGTGCATACTATTGATGTTCCTCACTGCAGATCACGGTTGTGACGTCAGCCTGTGTTTTTGTGCTGTTTTTTTAGCCTCTAGTAAACAGGAGTCCTGCCAGGCCTCACAGGGAGCAGGATCGAACCTGTTGCTGCTGCTGCGGCTGCTGATGGGGGATATAAGCAGCCTGGAACATTGGTCTGAACCACACACACATGCTGCGACTGGACCGGCTGTTCTCACTGCAGCAGATATGGTAAGTGGAAACAAAGTATTTACGTTCAGTCTGTGAGGCTTTCTTTCATAACTGGGCCGATGTAGGTATGTCTTTTTTGGAAAAGTTATTTTCATGAAATTATACAACAGTCTACATCTGAAATGTATTCGACTGATTTTGTTGAATTTCATTTGTGTAAAAATGACCAATTCACAGAAGAAAAAACTCTTAATTATATTTATTTGTTAAATTATTCATTCATATATTTATTTAACACATAATTATTAGTGATAATTAAATATTATTGTATTCTTAGACATATTGTTTTTTCCCAATACATCAATTTTGTATTTTATTTACGATTGTTACAATTGTTTGCTATTACACAAAATGATATCAGTTTTTAAACAGCTTTAATACAAATTTGTTTCCTGTGAAGCATTCACAGCTGGTATGAAATGAAGCAAAACAAGCAAACAGTATAATTAGAGAGGCTGACTTCAATATTTATTTTCACTTGATGAATGACTATTGAAATCAATAACCACTTCACACAATGAAGCTCCAAGTGCTTTACAAAGACAAAAATGACCAGTGCATTTAAACAGCAGCTGCACTTTTAAATATAGTTATATGAAATAATCAAAATATAGTATAATAGCGGGAAACAGTACAATAAAGTACAATAAAGAACCGTTAAAAAAAGATAAAATAATGACGTGGTAACAACAGTAATAACCATAATGAGAACTACAAAAACCACTAACCATGATATAGCAATTGTAAATTCCTAAAATTGAACAGGCATGTGCATCATTTAACAGATCGAGATCAAATCAAGGCAGAAATT
>NW_024044570.1:36912471-37116887 GCF_014851395.1 Micropterus salmoides
AAATACAATCCTTTTTAACCTTTTGGCTTCCCGTACATTCAGTTGCGCTTCTAGCTCGTATTCACTTCTGTTGGTACGTATCACGTATGGTAACTGGGCAAAAATACGCATGATTTGTTGTAGTATGATTGCATAAAGGAAGGAAACAGGAATTCCGGTAGGGAACAGAATCGACTGACGTGCAGGCAGCGCTGCAGCAGTGCAGCCACTTAAACAGAGTTTGCCCTTCCCCTACTGACTTTCACTTTTGGTGCCCGAATGGAAGTGAATGAGGCTTTGCGATCGCGATTATTTTTGTATTTTATTTTTTTTTCTCGGAAGGGCGAGTCGGAAGGGCATCTTGAGTCAGGAAAGGCAAACGGGCAGTTGCTCGGGCAACCAGAGCAACCCCCCTGTGCACGTCCCTGCCTGGTTCCTTAACATTAAAAGGGGAGGAGTGGCTGTTCCAAGCAACAGAGAAAAAAGGTGCTTCATTTCTAAGTAAGTTACAGCCCATTGACAAAAAAGTGATTTATTAATAAGTGATTTCATTGAAAAACTACACAGCCCCTTTAAACTGGGACTGATGCAGGCAGACATTCAACTAAGGTCAAGGCTAGGAAATGGTATGGTCCATTTTAGGGGTGTCTGAAATCGTATTTCAAGATTCTTGATGCATTAATGTGGGAAATACATTGCAATATTTACAATTACAGGTAAGAAAGACACATGAACTCAAAGGAACACAATCACCTTATTACACACCTTTATTTAAATTTTTGCTTAATGATGCTGTTATGACCAACAACTGTTCATTTATTATTGACAAATATAGATAGTTATTGACAATTACCTCTTGTCCACTCTGTCGGGTCAATCGGGCAGTTGGAAAAGTAATAAATGTAAAATAAAAAGTGTGGAACATGTTTTAGTGTTGTCAAGGTAACGTGATAATGTTGCAAAGTGCTGTCCCATTCCTATTTATAGCATTTTTAGCCCTTAGCTTGCATTCAGTCACTTGAGGCTCGTGCAGACTACACGACTTTAAGCATCCACCAATGGCCTTGCTGTTCATACTACACTACTTGCCGTCGTGAAGTCGTTGTGGCATTCACACTATGTGATTGATCGGTAACAGGGAGTCACACAGTACACGAGCTGACAGACACACATGCAATGTGGAACAGGAAATGACGCAAACCTACACACGAAGCGGCTGTTTGTTATTATAAAGATAGCAATTGTAAAGACGAAGAATATGGGTGAAAGAATGGATTAGTACACGCAAGTAGCAGGGAATCGTTTGACCTACAGAGAGCAGGTGGTGAGTAAAAAGTGTTTTGTAGAGTAGTGTTACTTTCATCAGATGAAACTAAACGAAATATATTCGTCAACATCCTTTTTTTCCCTGACAAAACCTAGACGAGACGAGACAGCGATAATGTCCTTAAACGCTGACTGTGACTATATTTACATGCAATATTGTTGACAAAAAATGATAAAATGTAATTTATAAAAGAAAAACGTTAATAAAATATCTCTTTTTTTTCACCCCAGTATAATCAGGAGACAAAATATTACAGGCCATATTTTCTTGAACAGTGTTCCTTCAGCGGTATTTTTTTCTTCCTGTTCTTTGAATGCTGTCCGACCGGGGCGACGCTTGGTGCGTGAGGAAAATGTTACTGTGGAGGATGCGAACTCTGGTGATGAACACAACATGCTAGGGAGAAAGAGGCACTTAGATATCAGCTCCCCTAAAAGCATGATTGTGTGATATTTTGGGGTGGGTCTCTAAAATATTGAGAGCTTGCTTGATTGCCATGAATCTCTATATTTCTCTATCATCATGGATCATGCAGGGCGCCACACTTCATCCAGCCAGAGGGAATTATCATCTGACCATACGCAGCGTGCCAGTCGCTCTGCGATCTCCTGGGTTGCATCACTGATGCGCTGTGAACGGTTCGTGATCGTTCCCTCCGGCTGGATGAATATTACGCATGATTGTAAGTTGCTTTGGATAAAAGCGTCAGCTACATGAATAAATGCAAATGTAATCATTATTATTATAATAAGACTTAAGACTGTCAAGATTAGGCTTCACCTCCTCCCCCCTCCCTTGTGTTTTCCCAATTTTCCCTTCCCTGCTGTCTCTGTCAGTCTTGTCTGTCAGGTCCTGTGTGTGTGTGTGTGTGTGTGTGTGTGTGTGTTCATGGCGGCTCATCACCACCTGCAGCTTCTCGCACCTGTGGCTCATCAACAATCAACTCCTGCAGTGAAATACTCTGGTCCAGCTCCCACTCTTTGCCAGTTCGCCAGTTCACCTCCTGTGGTATATTGCTCCGGCCAACTCTCCTAGTTCTAGTTGAGTAATTTGTGACCTGTTCCTAACTTCTTGTTTTCCGTTTGCCACAGTCAATCCCAACACGTTCTCATCTCAATGCATCATAACTGACGCTTTCAGACAGCGTGATAAAGCATAAGGATTTTACGCTCAAAGTACCCTTCAGCGTCCGTATGAAACGTCCCTGTTTCCTATGTTGCAGCAACACAAGGGAGACCGGCTAACCTCACGGCCGATGTGCTAACAGGTAGGGTTAGCCGGTCGACATGCATACATTAAGTGACTTAGGTTTAGGTACTAACATTTCTGATGGTTGTGGTAAGGGGTAGGGGCTTCGGGGGCTGTCAACACCTTTTATCACAAACGTAGCTAGCTAGCTAGCTTCACACAACAGCTGTGTACGACTGTACACAGACTGAGCTGTGTGTGTTTGTGACCTGACCTTTCTTTTCTCTGTGAGAGGAAAAAATTTAGAAAGTTACATGACGCTGTGCCCACTTGGATCATGCGTAATATTCATCCAGTGGTCCAGCTAGTCATCAAGCTAGCTAGCATTTCCGGTCTGTACGGGACGCCCCAGAGCGTCTCATAGAGACGGTTCCGGAAGCATCTCATGGAGACGCACCCGGTGCAAATACCTACGCTTTGTCACTCTTGTTGGTATATGACGCCCTGAGATGAGAACGGGCTGTCAGTCCCGTGTGTGAGTCGCTGCCTGCACGCTTACCGGTACCTGCCTGCTTGCCGGCCGCTGGCCTGCCAGATCTGTGCTTCTAATGCCATCGCTGGAATCCTGCCGGACTTGGAAGTCTCAGCCCTCTCCCTTACTCTCTGGCCATTCCTGAGCACTCGTGTCAAAAAACCTTGCCTGTGTTCTAATCATCAGCCTAGTGTCCGCTTCTGAATACGTCTAGTTAAACCTAACAAAGACAAACATGCTAATCAAAATTATGTATTTGTATATATTGTAGTGTTAGGAAAATCTTTACCAAAGAACGACAGTCACTGGAGTCACGATCGATCGGTTACTTTCAAAGAGTCAATACATGCATTACAATGAATACAGAATTGATTGACAAGAAGGGCTCGTCAGTCTGTTTTTATACCAATTGTTTTCCACGTCATTAAGGCATGTCACATGTCACTCGGATACAGACAGGAACTGTTATCTAGCTTTCACCTGTAGGCGTTTTCTGTCGATCTCTATGGACCAGTTCCTGTTTAGTGAGAATTTAAGAAGTGTGCCGAAAGTGTAAAATGCTTCTCCTTGTCTATTTTTAGACAAGCTTGCTACAGTTTAAAATACTTAAGCATAGCACATTTGTCTAACATGTATGTATTTCTATATTCATTTATTTATAAATGTATTTATGTATTTAAACATTTATTTCAAATGAAAGGTCCGCGTCAAGCTGGATCGATTGATGCCCCCATCACTGTGTGGGATGTTGCGTTCCGTTCTCAAGCTACAGGCCTGTAAAGCATGGGTGTGATTTTGGTGACAAGATTGTTCATGAATATTCACTGTTTTTATCAATATTTCAATGGTATGTTATTATGAACGTGGTTGTACTGACATAGTGTTTTAAAGATAAAACAACATTTAAACTGTAAATATTGCCAAAATATGGACATTCGCCTGGTGAATTTTGAAAATATTGTATAAATAAATATTGCATTTATAAAATTTAAAGTTACAATTGCATTCCAGGTGTATGAAAATATATTCAGTTGCATTATAATCTATATTATGATGGTTTTATTGCATTAAAATATAGCTTTTTTTTTTACCAGGCAAGGATGAAAATATCCTGTTTTTTCTTTATTTCATCTCCATTTACTCTGTAATGGTAAAATGAATGTTAATTTATATTCCTTAGCTTTTGAAAGTGCTTAGCCGTGGATCGTCTGCTTTTAAGATGGCAGACAGGTCAGAAACTTTACCATATTAGAAATAGACAGTACACTGAGGCGGCTTCACTCATGGGGTTCACAGCGTGATCTGTCGGAGGATTTCGGGGCTAAGGCTTTTTCCCGACCTTCATCCGCTGGCTCCGACGCTTCCTTTCCTCGTTCGGGAGCCCGTTTTCGGCTTCTCCTGCTTGCAGTTTGGATCCGGAGACGCTACAGCAATCCGACTCCGAGGAGGCGGACGTGCTCAGCGTAGGGGACGATGACTTCCGGGTGTCGGGGCGGCGTCATCAGGCGGCGCCCGACTATGACGTGCTGCTGGAGGTGGTGACTAGAGCCGTGGCTAAGCTCAACATCAACTGGCCACAGGAGGAGCAGACACCACAGGCTAGTGGTAAGCTTGATGAAAGGTTTCTTAAGCACCACGCGCCACCTCCACGCCGGTCTCTGCCATTCTTTCCTGGTTTACATGATGAACTGAGTAATCATGGGGCAGACCCTTCTCTATACGGCTTTCCACACCCCTATCACAACTACAGTAATGTGATGGGGGTTAGTTACCGTGGTTATGGGAGGATGCCTCGGGTGGAGGATGCACTTGTGAGCTATCTCTCCCCTCGACTTGTCTCCTCCCTGGAGAAGCCGGCGTTACCCTCCAGCCATGTCGCACCACATCTACGCTCGTGGGGAAGGCGTACATGGCAGCGGGCCAGGCAGGTGCGAGCTTGCACACCATGGCGGTGCTTCAAGCCTACCAAGCCGACTTGCTACAGGAGATGGTTCAGAGGGGGGTCCTTCTGAGGAAGATCTGGCGGAGCTTCGCAGAACCACGGAGCGTTAGACGCAGGGCGAAGCGTTCCGCCAGTACCTCCCTCGCCGGTCTGGACCCAAGGCAGCTGAGGCTGCCAGGCGTAGGTCCCTTCCCTCTACAAGCTCCTACGGAGAGGAGAGGAAGCAGAGTGTTGCTTCTTGGGGGCCCCCCCGAGGAGCTGGGGCAGCGAGATGGCGCTCTCACCCTCAGCCTTCTGAGAGACGCAATCTGAGGACCGTCATCCAGTCCCGACGGAGCTCAGGGAAGACCGGGGTAGGGGAGTCTTTCTCCCCTCCCATGCCGTACTGCCTGCCCCGAGGGTCTGCAGTCAGGCGGCGTTCAGACTCACTCACTGTGGATCTTCGGCGGCTCTCCCCTGCCGTTCTGGGGCTTCAGGGTCCACCAGAAGGTCACACGAGACACCGACCACCAGCCCCGAGGGGCTGGTTCCGTTGGCAGACTTTTGCAGAGGCTTGGCGGAGCCTGACAAACATTTCTCCATGGGTCCTGCGCACTGCCATAGATGGGTTTCGACTACAGTTCAAAACCTGCCCTCCAAAATTCAATGGGGTGGTTTGGACTGTGGTCCGCCCGGAGCAATGTCCGGTGTTGGGCGTTGGCTGAGGTCTTATATAGACAGGTGTGTGGCTTTCCTAATCAAGTCCAATCAGTATAATCAAACACAGCTGGACTCAAATGAAGGTGTAGAACCATCTCAAGGATGATCAGAAGAAATAGACAGCACCTGAGTTAAATATGAGTGTCACGGCAAAGGGTCTGAATACTTATGACCATGTGATATTTCAGTTTTTCTTTTTTAATAAATTTGCAAAAATTTCTACATTTCTGTTTTTTTCTGTCAAGATGGGGTGCTGAGTGTACATTACTGAGAAATAAAATGAACTTTTTTGATTTTTGGAAAATGGCTGCAATGAAACAAAGAGTGAAAAATTTAAAGGGGTCTGAATACTTTCCATACCCACTGTATATCATTATTTGTGTGAATTTTTAAATGATCTCCTACAGATATGTGGACCAGAATGCAACAGTGTGCTGGTTGGCACCCCAGAATTGTGACTTGTGGAGAAGAATTCTCTTTTTTAAGTATTAAGGCTCATAGTGATGAATGCATGAACTGTACTGCTCTACAAAGCTAAGCTAAGCAAAGTATCAGTATACGCTAACACATTGCATGTGTAGTCAGACATCAGACAGGGGGCAAGAGGTCCACCAACAGCAAGCATTGGTAGAGCGTGTGTGTGTGTGTGTGTGTGTGTGTGTGTGTGTGTAGGATCAACCTTGATTCAAAAAAGATGAGGGCAAATGTTATGACTAACAGCATCTATGTGACGTTTTAATGTGAGTATTGTTAAATTTAAAGGTCCAGGTCCAATTAGGAGGCTTTATTTACAGAACATGGCAGAAACAGAATATAATCCTCATAACTATGTTGTCATCTGTGTGTAATCACCTGAAAATAAGAATCGTTGTTTTTGTTACCTTAGAATGAGCCTTTGTTTCTACAGACGCCTCTGGTCCTCACCCATGGAGTTCGTCATGTCGAACAGCCATGTTTCTACAGTAGCCCAGAACAGACAAACTGAATATAATATCTATTGGTTATTTGTTTTTTGGGGGCCATCATAGCTTGTCCTTCTTGTTAGGAAGGACAGGGTGAAGCCACATGGTTTACACCGATAGATGCAACTAAATCCTGCACACCTGTCCTTTTAAATGTTTTATTTCAATATGACCTTCCTTTTCTCAACTATTGTTATAGTAGATCTAAGGACATTTGTCATGGATAATATGTGCACTATAAAATCATTTTGTTGTTGAGTTTGGCAGATTATTTTCTGCCATGTATGCAGCCAGGTCTCACTTTTGTGCAAAGAGGCTTTCCAGCATAGAATATGTACTGTTCCACCTTATGCTCACATCTTCTTGGAGATGTTTTGGTGGCATTCGAACTGCTCTTGGATAGATTGTAGGTGCGAATAGGCAAGCGCAGAATGCTTAAAGTGGCCAACAATTTTCCTGCCTATCGCTATCACATCCGCCATACTGCGCTGACTCAACAATCCCTCGTTGACAGCTAGTTGAATTGTGTGTGCCATGCACCTTATGCCTGTCGGATCGCTGTCTTCCATGGCTTTAACCATGTTTCTTGCGTTGTCACTGACTACCGCATGCACTTTAGATCGGTCGATACGCCAAGTGTCAAACATGTTGGCGAATGCTTCAGAGATGGCTGCAGCTGTATGGGACCCCCTATGCTCTTGTGTGTGAAGCACAACCTTTTTCTAGGTTAAATGCTATGTTGATCCACTGTGTGGTTAAACCCAGCATACTTATGGGGCTTACGTCCAAGCTCCATATGCAGTATCTGTCGTGAAGCTGATGGCTGTAACAGCTGTAGCCAAGAGTTTGTGGATGTGAGTTGAAACATTATACATTTCAGGTAAGCACACGTCTGAGAAATTCCGTCCACTAAGCATGGTGTAACGGGGCTCAATATGATCTATAAGCCTGCAAAATCCAACGTCCTCTACAACAGAGAATGGTTGATCCCCCAAGGCGATGAATTCCAATATCTTATTAGTAATGCCTTTAGCTTTGGCACCGGTCATTGGCAAACTATTTTGCCTTCACTAAGAAGTCAGCCACTGATGGAGTGGGTGAGGAGGAACTTTCCTTTTCGCTGCTGATGCTGCAGCTGCCAATGTGTCTCATAGTCTGCATGCTGTTCGGGGTGTCTTGATTTTAAATGATAAATTAAACTTGTAGTGCTGAAAGTTTTTGCACATCCCTCTAGACAATTCAGCAGAACACTGTCTGCATATAGCCCATAAAGCTTGTGTGCCACTCTACGCTGCTGGCTATTTGATCGCTTTAATTAATTAATTATTGCTTCAAAACAAGAAATATTAACCACAATAGGAGTTACAGTTATGTCCAACAGACTTGAATTGCTTCACACAGGAACAATTTGTTCATGTGTATGTTGTACATTGCAGTACGCATTTTATATGAAGACTGCTGTCAAATAAAGACAATGATTTCTCACAGAATTGTCTTTCATTGTGATTTTTAGAATTAGAATCATTAAATCACCATTAGTATCACAGCTACAAAGCATAGCATCAACTACCACCTGCTTCTTATTTAGGTTAAACCTTATGCATCTTACAGATTTTAATTTATGAATTTACTGGAGCATTTCTGATCATTGGCTCACAGTTTGTATGTAGACATCCAACACGTTTGACAGATTTCCTGCTCAGTCAGCGAGCGCTGCAGCTAAACTTTAGGGACCAGAACAATCAGGTTGATGATAACCATTTGGTCCAATCCAGTCAAATCCATGTCGACATTTTAATGCAGGAACAGCGATTAAGTCATTGTGGTAATTATCAAATTAGTAGGTGGATGAGAGAGCTATAACGTTTATTTACCACAAATTACTGCTCCTTGTTTAATCCCAACATTATAGCAAGAAACATAAATAAAATCTCCATTTAGTTCATGGTTTACTAAGACCACGCCAATTAAGGTATAACAGTAGTTTACAAGGTACAAGGTTGTTTACTTGTCATTATACAGCACAAGGCCGCATAATGAAACAAAATTTGTAGTTCCTTCATGCTACACACACAACATATAATTAAGTCTAGGCATACAGTATATTTATATAGATATAGATATAGATAAATATATACCCCGAACATTTCACAGTGCATTTTTTAATTTGCATCTGGTGTGAATGTAAACAGCAGCAACCAGATGGTTTCATCCTCAAAATAAACAGCTCCTCTTATCTTCTGGAGTCTTGCGCTCACAGCTCGGAACATGGACCACCTGCCGAGCGCCAAAACCGGGATGTTGCTGAGGCAGGTCTCTGTAACGATGTGGGCACAACAGTCTCAATTCCGTTGCTTGAGTCACATTTTGTCCAGACCAGATCTTTAGGAGCAGAATTAAGTCCAAACTGGGCCAGCATGGCTCCTCTCCTGGCTCTCTTTCTCTTCTCTGAGCGATCAACCAAGTTGCCTGGTCCGGTTCTTTAGGCCGGGTGGATCATGGTCTGTTGCTCATTAATCCAAAAACCCCATCTTCATCTTCCAATGAATGTATTTAGGTCAGAGGTAACACGTTACCACCGTGCTTCCCATTGAAAGAGTTGAAAGACAGGGTTTGTGTGGCTAATATACGTATAATGTATAATAATATATGTGCAGGTGACTAGATCAGAACCTCTCTGTCACAACTTCTGCGCTTTAATTCCAATTCACAATATCAAGTTCATAATGTTGTAATATACACTCACATGAACATACACTTGTATTATTTGTGATTCAATTAGGTAACCTGCCACATTTACACCAGAACAATATTCCCAGGGTGTATCCATCAAGTGTGATTACAAAATACTGCATTAATATTATAGTCTGTTAGTACTCCAGTAAGTTAAAATTTTTCTTGTTGTCCCCGATATGAAACATTACATCAGTCACATCCACATGAAATAAGAGAAGGTCTCTCTATGTCAGGCTACACCAATGAGCACGACTAGTTAAATACAGACTACTGGTACATTGTTGGCTTGAATACCAACATAGTCTCATCCTAGGGCGTCAGATAGCGACGCTTTGAGAAAGCCTGACAGAGCATCTATATCAGACACCCTGGGATGAGACTGGGCTGGCTGCACAGTGCACTAAATATTAAACTGTAGCCTAAATATTAGCTGGTAGTGCTATTTGAAAGCCGTACTACTATGCTGTAGCTTTAGCCATTATTCTGCTCTAACAGAGTCATGTGTTACAACCCACTCTGCTCACAACTAAATAAGTGGATTTATTAAATCTATGCTTTGCATAGTTTAGCTCTCTGAGTCTTTTGTTATTTGATCAGTTCAGTATCTGTTATATTGTCTGTTGTGTTCTGGGTTTCAGTCCTGACTGTTGTCCTTCGTTTGGTTACCCTACCCCTTTCTGTGTAACAGTTGGTCCATGTTTTCTGTTTTGGGGTTGTGTTCCTGGTCTTGTGTTCTCTGTTTAGCCTTGTTTATTCCATTGTTCATTTGCATGTTCAGTTTTGCTCATTTGTACCTGTCTGTCTTGTATCTTACGTTAGCCCTGCATTTGAGTTCTGCGTCTTAGTTAAAGTCTTTGTATTTACTCCTTGTTCTGTGTTTGCATTATTTCGGCTTTGTCTGCTCTGTGTTCCCTGTTGGTTGTAGTTTTTTGTGGTCTGTCTGCTTGTGTCTGGATTATTTATAATATTCTGATCTGTCTTATTTTGATAATGTCTGTGTTTAGTCCAGTCTGTTACTCCAGAAGCCCTCGTCCTGTCTCTCTGTTTTCCCCTGCTGTCTCTCCGGCTGCCTGTCTCATTAGTCCTGATCCCGGTCACCTGTGTTGCTCCCGCCTGCTCGTTAGTTCCTGGTGTATAAATGTTTGGTGTTTCTGTTCAGTCCCTGTCTGATCATTGTAGCGGTATATGTGTTATTGTGTCATATGATGAGTGTTCTGCCTGTTGCTGTACTACCAGTTCTGTACTTTGGATTTTGCTAGTTTCCACTACCCATGAGTTTGGTTCATGCCTTGTGTTTTGGATTAAAATCCCCTGAATTGTATGTCTGCTCTCCAGTGTCTTGCATTTGGGCTCTCTCCTACTTTGCATTCACCAAACCCTGACAGTATGGGTTTGTGGAGTGTTTTGACTTCAAGTAGTCCTTTTAATCCATCCACCATGGACAAATCAAAATCTCATTACAAGTAGGCCTGTCTCGTTTTTTAAGACTAGCTCTGTATGGAGGTTTCTATGAAATTTTGTAAAACTAGTTGATATCATTAATGTTTGTTCAGATATTTTATCAACTTGTGATTTCTGTCGATGTGCCACAACTGTTTGGCGCTGGTACAGAATAACGCATCAAAACTCCCTGAGAATCCACACAGTATGGATTCCTGAACATGTTGTCCTATAATATGCAAAAATGGACAGAGAGTTGTGTGTACTCGGAAAAAAAACAAGTAGCCCAAAATCCAGCCTGACAGTAATAAAAGAACTTCTTTTCCACCTTGTAGTAGATGGGAAAGTCATCCAAATCCCAAACTGTAAACTACCCCTAGATCCAATGAATGAGTAATACAATCACATACTCTGTATACAGATGCCTTGTGCATTTAGGTGCCCCAACATCATTTTGTAACCACAGTTGGGATGGTGCTGCAGAATTTGGGTGACAGTTTCATCCAGATTGTTGTTATTCAATTAAGTTCATAGATTGTGGACTCTGATCATCAAAAACATACAGTGTACATAACACAAGTTTGACCATAGTATGCTACATACAAAACATAGTGGTCAGTACTTTAGATAAGATCAGCATCATTTGCTTAACTGTCAGTTATCTGCAAAAGCACTTAAGTGTTTTGAACCTCACTGCAAATGTGGTTTAAGAGAGGTTTATGTCAAGTTAGTTTTATTTGGAAAGCCCAGTATCACAAATGTGCCTCAATGGCCTTTACAATCTGTACAGCAATAGAACATCTTCTATCCTTAGATCACTGATAGACAAAAAATGTTAGGAAGAGTAACATAGGAGGGATATCATCCAGGACAGACATTCAATAGGCTCGATATTACGAACGGACTAAACCAAGATAAGGTCAGAGAGTTCTAAAGTAACAATCAGACAGAGTGTGGCTTTTGCAGCGAAAGGCGCCTTTTTCCAGTTGCTTACAGACAATAAGCATTTGCGGGCTGCTTATGTGCCCTGCGCACCTCGCGTTCTCTGACTTTATTTGTTAGCAGTTTTATAAAACTCAACAAATCGCATTTGGAATTTTTTCACCTTTGATTAGATTTTTACAGCAACAGGTGAGCTGTGTAGGGGGATAGAGACCACCATAGTGTTGATGACATCGGCACCAATAGCTGTGTTCACTGTTGCTTTACCTGCTCCGTGATTTGCGTCTTCAGCGCACTGCAAGCTAGCATCTCTTTCTGTGTGTTTCTCGGCAGATGTAAATAGCGAGCGTTGTGTCTTCTTCACTCCAGTGAAGAACTTCCACACCTACTGCATATTTTAGTGTGCAATAGCCAGACACTGTCTGTGCGCATAATGCGTAACACCACGTGTGACGCTGTGGCGCTGTTCGGCCCCCTGTCACTGGTCATGGCCGATTAAACTGAAAACCGGCTGTCCCATTTCCCAATTCCTGTCCCATGCCGATCAATCGGTGCATCTCTAGCTGTAGTGGATGACTTCGAATTTAACAAGCAATTAAACAAGCTACCAAACAAGCTGGGTAAAGTTATAATAGCTAACATAACAGCGGAGTCATGGACTCAGTGGACTTTGCGGGTTAGTTTCAGGAATAATTTGCAGTGTAATATAGTCAAAAAGTAACTATTAAGATCCATTCGGAATAATTTGGAATAAACCAAAATTCAAAACAAAGAAGATTATTACATAGAACATTATATAACATTTAGTTTACAGAGCGGGCAGAGGTTCCTATGTGCTCAGTTAAGAACTGGTGCAACGTTTTTGGTGATCATGTGTTGTTGAGGGTGAAATAAACTTACATTTAGCTGACACTTTTATCCAAAGTGACTTACAATTGCTATACATCTCAGAGGTCGCACGTCTCTGGAGCTACTAGGGGTTAAGTGTCTTGCTCAGGGACACATTGGTGGATGTCTCACAGTGGGAATCAAACCCAGGTCTCCCACAACAAAGGCAAGAATCTTATCTATGCCTCACCACCCTTTTAGTGTTCCACTGCCCCGTGGACAGTGCCGAGAGGAAATTCTATTGAAAAACTCCTACTTGTTTTGGTTGTCTCAAGGTGCTATGTGGACTTGGCTCTGTAATGAGATTGTTGTGCCATCTCAGTCAAATGACCTGAATTAAAAATCCATATTTAGCTTTAGATACTTGGAGCTTCTTATAGCTGTACCTGAGCACTCCTTTTCTTTCAGCCACATCAGCACTGACTCTCTCTGCGCTCTGCCTGACAGCTTATTTGTTTCTCCATACTTCATATCCCAAATCTGCCCTGAGTTTCACATCAGTATTTATACACACACACACACACACACACACACACACACACACACACACACACACACACACACACACACACATACACACACTTTTTATTTGTCCACTGCGCACCATGTATCACTCATTGTAGACCCTGGAGCCTTGCTACAGTATACAACTGAACCACTATCCAAACTATCAAGAGGCACTGTGTGTGTGTGTGTGTGTGTGGACGCGCATGCAATAGAGTGTGTGTTGCAAAGCTTGAGGGAGTCATTCAATTTTAATTTGAAATGGGATTTCTCTCTCTGTCTGCTCAGCAAAACAAAAACAGAACAGAAAAAAAGACCTCAACTCAATTATGCTGCCTTGGTCTTTAAGGGGAGAAGGCAAGGGTTAGCATATTTCTTTGTCTGAATTTCACATTGCCTTTGACTATAGACTTCACTGAATTATCTCAAGAAGTCGGTAGCATAGTTAGCATTCCCAACTGTGGGGGTAACAAAGACGTTTCTCTTTTTTTCTGGACAAAAATGTAGAACACAAGGACAACGTCAATATAATACAGAAACGTGAATGAGAATGGGTACAGATATTTCAAATGGGCTCAGCTGAGGAAAGGTCTCCAAACATCTGAAAGACTCTTCAGGAGTCGGGATTAAATGAGTGTATGTTTCATGGGATTATACTGTAAAATAAAATCTCATTTAACATTTTTAAAGACATGGAGAATGCCATTATTTTCAATCTAAGGATATCATTTTTTGGCTGCAACCATGTCTAACATGGATGATTGCTGTCAGGTGAAAAAGTCCAAGACTGCAAAGAGTGGATTGGATCTCTCTCTGAAGTACCATAGAAGACCATACTTCTGAATACTTAGTTATTATTCAATTAGTTTGTCACGGTGAGATGATTTGCCTAATCCAGTTTTGGAAAAATGGAGCCTATGGACCCCCCAGAGTATTCTGTATTAAATATAAGTAAAACATTATGAAATAATCATATGAATAAGTAGAGTGAATGAATAGAGAAAATGATGAAATAACATGTCATAATGATGAATTAAGATTGGTGGTGTGTTTGTACTTTGATAAGATAAAATGAATCAAGGACATCACTTTGTGTTGAAAAGTGGTGGGACATAGGGGTTCAGATTAGGGG
Organism: Micropterus salmoides; assembly: GCF_014851395.1. Taxonomy (NCBI): domain Eukaryota; kingdom Metazoa; phylum Chordata; class Actinopteri; order Centrarchiformes; family Centrarchidae; genus Micropterus; species Micropterus salmoides. Next base: position 36,926,743 of record NW_024044570.1, read on the forward strand.
TGTGACGATACACTTAGCTCACATGCACGATTTCCAATATTGGGTTCACGAGAACAAGACAAGAAGATATTTTAACACTATTTGATGAAATATTCAAGGCTGAAATATATAAATGGGGGGTCTGGGGGGTCCTAGAAAGTTTTGAGCACTAAACACTTAATTTCCTGCTTTCTGGAGACATTTTCTGCACCAATTTATGGTAGAATTGTCTTTATTTATATAAAGTGATTCAAACTGAATATAATCTAGTACTCAGCAGCTTGGTTTTTTTTGTTTAAGAAACTCTTTTTGGACATGCACATTTGTTTCTTCTATATTGCATGGCATTGCATGTTATCTTATTGTGCAAATAAACCTTTCTCAAAGTATTTTCATTTGTTTAGTTTTATTAGCCATTTTTCATAACATATTTAACAAATGCTTCAAAAAAAGTGATGAGACATGTCCCCAGTATATCCGGCGTAAATGACACCTATGAAATGAATACAATATTTGTGCAAAGGGGTGAAATAAAAAATACTAACAAATTGTGCAGTATGAGTGGTTACAATTAGTTACACATTGGCTAGATATGGTAATGTAATGTAATATAATATGCTAATTGCTTCAGTGATTATTCATCATGTTCGTTTTTTGCATCTTAAGGCTGTTTGAAATATAGTATTATATAGTATTGGCTTGAAAGCAGCAGGGATAATGAGTTGGGCAGTTTGTTTTTTTCCTCGTCCCGGTGATCGGCGCATCTCAGTGATGTAAGTTTAATGTGCGTTAGCATGTTGGATGTTTCCATAGCTTGTTAGTAGCACGTCAGAGACGTTTGTTTTCTTTCCTAATTGACTGATTCGCCCAGAGCTTGGATGGCAGAGCTCTTGCACTGCGAACACTCCACAGTCCAGAGCGTAAAGCTGGACACTGAATAAATTATAAAGTCACACACATAAAAAGTGTTTATTTATGACGTTATTATTTATTTAATCCTACAAAAGGACAAGAACAAATTTAAGACCTTGGCAAATGAAATTTAATACTTTAGTAATGAAATTTAATACTTAAGGCCCGCGTGTACCCTGAAAACTCACTCTGGTCTATCTTTTCTGCCCAAAACCACCTAAACACTTGTGACTTATCCTTCAAGACCTTGCAGTAGATCAACCCCGGCTCTTATTATTCTCATCCAAATCGTTCAGTCATCTACATGGTACTAACACTACAGCCAAGATTCCAGTATCGGCTAATATTGTTGTTCTTCGTGTTGCTTGACTTTGATCTGACCTTGTTTCGCTAGTGCCTCAGAGTTTTGTCCTGCTGTGGGTTGCACTCGGCCTGTGCCATTCTGAGTCTCATCAGCTCTTTGTTGCATGATCAGCTCACTCGACTCACCTAGATATGAAACTCTGCCCTGTAGCCCTAGCCTGCCTGGACTCTCCACTTCTCTGGACAATAGGTCAGTTTTGCACATTTTGTGAATAAATGTTATCATATCACTTATGTTTTATTTCCCTGTGTCTGTGCTTTTTTTTTTTTTTAGCAAAACACAGAACCTCAATTTCTCCAGATTGCCAGAACAGCGCCTTGCATAGCAGCTCCGCACCATCGTAGGTGAATAAAGCCACAGTGTAAAGTACTATACATAAGTGCTGTACATTTTACAATTCAGTCTGAGGATCCCTGTGAGCTAGTTTTTAAGCTGTTGACGTCGAAAATATTAATCATAGCCACTTTAAGTTCCAAATGTTCTGTAGTGTTTGCAGTGTCAGCTCATGAAGGACTCACTGTAGATTTCTCTTCTTTGTCTTCTCTGTGGCCAGTGACATGTGACAGTTTTGGGACATTAACCCAGCTAAAAGGACATCTCACCTGGGCCATATGTGCAATCCCGCCAGCATTGCTGTGGGTATTCCTCATCAATGCAATACATCTGGCATACCGCCACAGTGAGGCTCCAGGACACATGCTGATCACTGTCTGAGCAATGTGTCTGTGCTGCTCACCCTGCTGTCAGGTTCCAGTTTGCCTTAGCCTCCGTTTTGGTCCACTGCCTGACTGGCATCACACTACACCCTTCATGCTGCTGGTGCTGACTACCAGTGGCTAATGCTCCAGAAAAGACAGTTTACAGAGTCAGTGGGACTTGCAAACCATAAGCCACAGAGGCTGACAATTAATCTGGATGGATAAGTGTACTGTCTGTTTAAGTACCCATCTGTCTTTGTTTACTTTCACTGACAGATCCTTTTTCTTTTTTGATAAATTCTCATAAGATCCAAAATTGCGAGTTTCACAACGGCTGAGACGGTCTTGTTTCTGTCAGCATGTGACAGGATGGCGGGGTGTCTCGTTAGGGCGAGTGTCAGGATGAATGAATGTCTCACACACTGTAAGAGCAACCTCTCCTAATGTATTCTCAGAGAAGCCTTGTATTATCATGTCATGATGGACTCAAAGAAATACTGGATTGTAAAATAACTCCGATAGTGAATAATACATTTAATGTGTGCTGTGTGACACTATACTATTAGAATTTCATCATAAAAAGAAAGATAGGAAGACTCATCAAACATCTCCCTCTTGTGGATAAAGTTAGGCTTATGTGGCAGGAGGTGTTTTTCCTCCCTGCCACTGTTTGGCACTGCATCAGCATTCTTGGCACTCTGGTGATCAGGCAGCGCCGTGCGCACCTATATATAGCGGGGCGTGTGTGCCACACCCCTCTCCTCCTTCATTTCCGTCTCCCGTGGTGGCTTCAGCTTGTAGTGGAACATGACTTTTGTTTATTATTGGGCCATTCTGGGCGCAGTTCCGCTGGGTAAGTTGCATGGTCTGCCTATCTGTTCAGTCTGCTGTTTAGTTGTCTGCTGATTGCTGACTTGTATTTCTTTTATACTGTAGCATGAGTTGTGGCCTTTGAGGTGCGCCATCTCTCCAGGTTCTGTGAGGTTGGGTAGTGGCTTGGCGAAGTGGTATTTATAACTCATGTTACCTTTTAAGATTCACATTCAATTATAATTTCATTTAATTAATAATAGTTTTGTGTGTTTTTCTTTGATTAATTGTTGGGCCAGTCATCGGCCACTATTCCCTGGATTGCAACTGCTGTTTTGGTTCTGTTTTGTTATTTTCATTAATTAGTTTGTTATTGTGGCAAGACCATATGGCTCAGGACTATTGAAAATACACCTGGGGAATTTCACCTCAAGAAATATATCTTATATATATCTAATATATAACACTAATAAATGAAGGCACACAGGTTCGGAATATGCTCCAATGTGGTAGTGAATTGTTGAAACAGAGTTATCGTCATCACGCAGGTTTGATATGTTAGAAACAAATGTGTTGAAAAACATTGAAGTTCAAAGGAAGCGCTGAATATCTAGCAGTATCTCGTGTTGGTTCAGTGTTGTTATTGCTGTGTTAATGCTTTAGGTGAAACCAATGTGAGACACACATTTTTAACAAGCTCTATCTAATAAATGAAAAACTAGGGGTCTGTTACTGAAAAACTTGAGGAAATCATCCTTTCAATTTGAAAAGACACTCTTGAATAAAAATAGGAAGATAATCCCATTGTTTTTTGTCGTTTTCTTGTCTGGAAGAGAAGGGATTGTGTTGTATACTACAGATAATCTTTCAATAGCAATATATATTTTTCTATGGGCCAATTTAAAACCAAACACAATCTTTGTCAGTCACACAAGTTATTATAACTAAAGGTCCAGGAACAAGGGAAGGGCCAGGTCCTATCATAGACTCTGTGCCTGCTCCCTCTGTTGACTGACTGACTTTTCTTCTGTGTTTCTAATCCTATTTTCTCTCATCCCTGACCCAACAGGCTGCACCCACTACCCTCACACGAATTCCACCATCTTGGCATCCTTTCTTCTCCCCTTCCTTTAGCTCCTTCTTCTCTTTCTCTTCCATCAACCACCATGAATGCTGCGATCCATCCGCAGCTGCAACAAGTCATGGCATTCCCTCTTCTGGACCTATTCCCTTCCTGTACTATTCTTGTCCCCCTTCCTCTCCAATCCCCCTTCATTACTTCCCCTACATCCCCTCGCCTTCACGTTCCAGACGACTAAGGGCAGTATCGCAACATCATATGTTCTGTCTTCAACCATCTGCAGGGCTGAGCTGGACCACTACCTTTCCATCATTTTGGATTTGGCCCTGTGGTTCAGCAGCACCGGTTTCTTCCGCATTCACATACTCCGTGCTAATCCTCCCAGCACACACAATTCTCATGCTTTCCTTCCCAGAACATCTCCTCAATCCGGATATACTACCTTTTATACTGCACAGTTGCCATGGTATTTGTTATTGACCTTTCCTTTAGAGATAATGTTCAATGTATCATCCCTTCATTATGTAGCCAGAAAAAAGTTTTGTTCACCCCCTGGCTCTAGATATTTAGTGTTTTGTACTTTGTTGCCTGCTTTACATCTACATGTACACACACACACACACTATATATATATATATATATATATATATATATATATATATATATATATATATATATATATATATATATATATATATATATATATATATATATATATATATGTGTGTGTGTGCATGTGTAGATGTAAAGCAGGCAACAAATGAATAAATGGTATAAAATACATACTTTGTAAATAACTTTCTCAGGCATTAAAATTCATACAGATTTTTCATAATATGGCAGTGAAGTTGGTATTAAATTTCATCATAGGTGGTATTGAAAAGGTCTTAAAAGTCTTAAATTTTAGTTTGATTATCCTAGGGGTACCCTGGTTTTGTAATCAGTCTGCACGTTCATGTAGACACACAATGCACGAGCACACAAAATGCACTGACAACCTTATCAGGTCTCTTTTCATTCAACTTGCACTGTAAATTTCCAGCTAAATTGAGGCGCGCTCTCTCTCTCTCTCTCTCTCTCTCTCACCTGCCATGTCTTGTGAGTTTTGCGCGGTCACGGGTCTATTTCAAGTAGCCGGCTATTTAAAAACGATAAAATATTCTTTGTGGTTCATCAACAGTGGTAAATTATCTGAAAGTCCCGCGAGGTGCGGACAACTCGAACCAGTGAAGCTGGAGCTCCGTCTCTTCAGCAAGTGTTCTTCCACTGCCACTACCTACACTCTACGTCTACACATGCGCACTGACCCAGGGTTACAATTTTGGATTTATTTACGCACTTTTAAAAACATTTATTGAAATTTATATTCTTTTTACATATTTATTTACAGTAGTTAACAAGTAAACGTTATATATAATAGGCTGTATATTAACTTATTAAGAGAAAACTGGTAGTTCTATGTAAAATCAGAGGTTGAGCACCCCCATATCGCCAAAATGGCATGATCTTTGTTTCGCTGCTTCGACTGTGAGATTGACAATCAGGCTCCAAGCATCGAATCTTCACTATTGGGGCTCAGCCCTAGTGGTTTTACTCTTTGCCTCTGTGTTCTTGTTAAGGGTTGGTTAGTTGATTATTGGTTAATGTCTCTGTTGTATTTGGTTTCACATAGCCTTGTGTATTGTCAGTAACTTACTTCCTTTTTTATTTTGTAATCATTGGTGTTTTGTATTTTTGTCTAGCTTTGTTTCCTGTCTGCCTTGATTCCTTATGTGTCTCACCTGTGACTAATTACCCTGCCTGCTTGTGTGTGTGTGTGTGTGTGTGTGTGTGTGTGTGTGTGTGTGTGTGTGTGTGCGTGTGTGGTGTGCCCCAGTATATATTGTTTTGTTCATTATCCTTCATGAAATACTGCAAAAAACTGCAACCTTTCGGGAAATGTAAAGGGCTGCAGCGGCTCACTTCAAAGAGGCTCCGTCACAGAGCCATAGCACAAGCATGACTTTGACGGGCGGAAGGAAAAGTAGTTCCTATCAATCCAGTATAATTAGACCATCCTGATGATAAAACACACACTCATTCCACATGACTGAGTTTAGATATTGATCCTTTTATGAGTATTGATCCTAGAGCAGGAAACGTTGGTATCAGAAATATCGATACTTTATGATCGATCTGCACATCACTAGGTCCAATACGATTCCTGTCCTTCGAACCTGTGATTGTAAAGTCAGTCATACCCAGCATTAGCCTATTAAATATTTTTTGCAGTGGAAAATGTGTCTAGAGGTTCAAACTGACGTTTGAGACGTCTATTTTACATTAATAAAATTTTGCTCATTTCGTATTTTATTAATGCTGTCAAAACACATTCAGACTATGAGCAGGTAATAATGAAAAACTCACATTTAAACCTTATGTAGACCTGTTTGTTTCAGCTGCACCACAGTCATCCTCACTCAGAAATAATCACATTATCTCCAGCTGATAACTATGATACAAATGTTCCAATCAGTGCGACCAGCCTACAATATGAAAGATTACCGTTCATTGATCAGTTTTATAGGTTACATATTAACAGTGATTACTGCAGTAATGTAGCCCACAGTAGGTGTTTTCAGTGCAACAGTCCACAGAGTGGCAGCGTTATACCTAAAGACGGAAAATAGCCCAATATCAATGTTCTTGTCTAGTTGTTTGATGTATAGCATTAACTCCATTAGCAGCTGGAGTTTGCCCAGTTGTCTTGGAGTTGATGTTCAGATTACCTTTTTGTTCTGACCTCTGAGACATTTCATCATTTCAGTTCTGTACAAGGTGGTTAATGGCCTTGTGTCATCATGTTGTGTATATAGACCATGGGAGTAACAATAACACTATTCTAAAAAGAAATCTATAGCCGTGCAAGCAGCTTGGGACCAGCGATGATTTTCTAAATTCTAATGCTAGCCTGTTGCCTGTTACCGGGCAGCCTATCTGTTTAACATTTTAGTTTACTGTGTTTGCAAGCTAACATTTGCATATTAGAAATAATCAAAAAGTACAGCTAAGGCTAATGGATGCAGGTTTTTGGACATAAACCAAAGAATTGAATAAACAGACATGTTGGCGTAAATCACTGATGTTGACCTGCTGGTAGTGCTACAGGAAAAAGTCAGAGGATCAAAATATCAAATATCATAGCAATCCATCCAATAGTTGTCAAGCTTTTTCAGCCTGGACCAAAGTGGTAGAGCAACCAGAAGACCGCCACCCATGCTACATTTAGCACAGCTAAAAACGTATTCTTACAAACATCTATGTAAGAATGCCAAATTCATAGCAAAATTCATAAAAATCAGTTCAAAGCTGATTTTCTATCCAATATACACAGAGCTAACAACAATAGGATGATGTTAAACATCATATATTCAGGCCTTAGTCATCCATGTTGTTCAACAATGAATAAATACAAGTAAATCAGATATTAGAGCCAACGGGTTCTTTCGCATAAGGAGTCTGGCAGTGTTGCCACCTTAGTCCATAACTGCTTATGGTTAATTACTGGATATTTTGATGAACAGCTAATGAACATCAATAAAATCTGGAGTGAAGATGTTCAGACTGGTGAAACATCACTATGCCAGGCACCTCTTTGGCCAAAATCATTAAATACTTCAACCAAGGCCAGATGTTGAGGAGCATTCCTGCATGGAATAAGGCTCAGTTTCATTCAAGAAAATAATTGGACAAATTATGTGAGGTTCCTCAGTTTAGGGTTTGGTGTGAATAATCAAAGTAAAGGGAATGTTTTACTGTTTATATTAACCAATATCAATCTTTTATGTAAAGCAGCACACCTGCACATATCTTGCATACATTGTAAATGTCCATACTGTTAAAAGCTGTTCAGAAAAATACCTCAATAGATTAGAGGGTCATCATATTCATTGAAGCCACTAAGCTCTGAAATCCCATCTCGTGACAAATTTTATCCCCCTCCTCGCAGCCCAGCACGCTCACAGACTTGAAATTTTAATGGCAAACATGTATATACAGGGAGCTTATGGGAAAGGGTCTGTTCTTAACTTCCATACCAACAATGAGTAGAAACAGAAGAAGAAACCTTTTATGTTGCCTTCTAAAACACGGTAAGAAGTGCTTAAAATCAAGAAATCACCAAAAAATGTTAGGGAGATTGTGTAGAACAGAAAGATGATGAAATGGGAAAAGCAGTGAAAAGACAGACCGAGGAAAGAGAGGAAAAGAATCTATTCATTTCACTATGATGAGGAATCGTGGCAGGTATGAGTGCACTCCAGATGTCACACATGAAGAGTGTAGAAGAATGAAGCAGAGAGGAGGCAATGTTTGAAGCTGCAGAAATGTGGGAGTTGTATGCAGTCTGTAGAGCTGTGCAGCTAGTCTGAAGGCTGCAGGCTACTGGTGGAGGAGAACTTGGCTCCCACAAATGCAGATTTATCTTTAGACCAAGGCTTTAAACGTTCACTGCCCACATTGTTTCAACACTGATCTGGAGATCTTTTTGTGCTGTCAAGTGCTCTGTAGCACAGTGCAAACCTCTGCAAACCCATCCATCCATCCATCGTCAACTGCTTATCCTGCGTACAGGGTCACGGGGGCTGGAACCAATCCCAGCTGACATTGGGACCTGTACCACTGTACCTTTGCTCTCCAGAAGAGCATAGGTACAATGTGGCCCATATTCGCACAAGAAATTTAGTGAAGTAACTTCCGTCCTGAAGTTCTGTTGTTTGGACCGCACTGGAGGAGCACTGCTATGCAGGCCAGAAAAGGTGGCCCAGATTTTGGTTGTCTGCTTCTGTCTGCACAACATTGCCGAACAGCACGGGTTAGAGCATGATGCCGTGGAAAGGGAGGAGGATGACCACTGGCCCCATGAGGGCAACATTGTACATTGCTCACGATGTGCTTACTTTACATTAATACAATAACACAATAATACAGTAATAAAATCAAACACAGGCTCTGTATATAGAGAGCACATATATACACACTATAAACAAAAACAAAATATACAGATTGAGACAATAGTGCAATGAGCAGAGTGCAAAGGAAGCAGGAGGAAATTATTATTACCTTTGTATTATTATTATTATACATGTCGGAGGTGGATGAGATATACAGGTACACATACAAGCATACATGTACACATGCAAGCAGTGTGATGGAGTATAGTGCAAAGGATGCTGGAATAAGTATTATGTGCAGGTGTTATGTACTTGAGATAGGTGGATTTGGTATACAGTATACACAATATGCAATATACAATACAATTCTAACTTTGGTGTGTTCATTATTTTTAAGTCATGCTACGATGCTACAAAGAGGATTTGTATTTATTGCTCAGATCACCAATCGCTTGCGATTGGTTGGTAGATCTGTCGCTATTGGTCACCCTGGGCCTTTATTAATATAGGCTTGGGTAAACACCTCCCTAGTAATAATAGTAATGTTTAATAAATAACCCTGTATTCCTTATCTTTACTCCACCATACAACACTTCACAATCCATGATATGCATCCAACACAAAACAATACCTTTACAGAGGCAGGCAGAGGGGTTGAAGGAGTGGGGGAGATTCTCATTGGCCTCGTGTCCTTCCCAGAACATCTCCTCAATCCGGATATACTACCTTTTATACTGCACAGTTGCCATGGTATTTGTTATTGACCTTTCCTTTAGAGATAATGTTCAATGTATCATCCCTTCATTATGTAGCCAGAAAAAAGTTTTGTTCACCCCCTGGCTCTAGATATTTAGTGTTTTGTACTTTGTTGCCTGCTTTACATCTACATGTACACACACACACACACACTATATATATATATATATATATATATATATATATATATATATATATGGAGGGGTGCTGTGGGGTTGGTGACGGCCTTGCCTGATCTGGGGTGGGCTGGGGGGGGTCGGGGCTCCCCTGGTGTGGGGGCCCGCTCTTGACCTAGGGTTCTGGGGACTCGGGCTTGTGGCCTTTGCTCATTTCTGGGCGGGTGGTGTGTCCCTGGGCCTGGGGGCCCCGTTGTCTCCTCTCCTCGCCTGGGCCCTCTTCGGCAGGGGTGGGGCTCCCGCTGCTTCCCCCTGCCAGCTCTCTCACGGTGGGGGCATTCGGGAGTCTCTGGGGCGCATGGCCGGTGTTGTCGGGGTAGGTTTTGGTGCTCCTCCTTGGGGGTGCTTGACCGGGGGGGGCTGGGCCCCTGTCCGGGGATGAGATCGGCATCGGGGGCTGCTGTCACTGCCTGCACTGTAGGGAGGGATGCCTCTGGCTGGGCTGGGGGACCGTTGGCCTGGTTCTCCCACGTTATCGCTCCCTGGCGGCAGGGAGCTTCCCGGCACGGCTTTCTGCTGTTCTTCCTTGGGGCGGGGTACAGCCTCCCCCGGGACATGCGGTCTGGGGTCCTTTGCGCTTTGAGGGGTCGCGGGATGCCTTGGCTTCTGGGGGTGGGGGTCACTTGTGCATTGGTGTTGATGATTACGTGGCATTTGGGCATTTTGGTTGTTCACTGCGCGGCGGTGGGGGGGGCCACTGGTCTATGTTGTGTGCGCGCCGCGGTCGGTCCGGGCGCTGCTCTTCCGCGGGTTACGCTTCTTGCGTTCCGTCAGCATTACGTTGTCAACTGGCATTTGGGTTGGGGTCTTCTGCGTTTGCATCGCGGTGCATCTGGGAGTCTTTGTTTTTTGTTTTTTTTTTGATTTATTCTTTTTCTTTCTCCCACCCCTATTGGCCACTGGGGTTCTTGCCTGCCTGTTACAGTCGTGGCGTCCCACTCTCACTAACAACTACATTCTTTAACAGGCTTATGCGCACACACATGTACACACACACATACAGACGCACACAGACACACACAGACACAAACAAACTTAGGTTGTCCCTGGTAGAATTATTCCTGATGCTTTTCTTTCAGTTACTTATTTAAATTAATTATTATTCCAGCTCTCGTGGCTGTGTTGTGTTGCTTATTTAGTGTGCTGGACTGTTTCTTGTTTTCATTTTTCTCTTAGTTGTCTTAATATGTCAGCTGTTTATTGCTGCTGTTCGGCTGGTTGTCTTTTACTATTATTATTATTTTTATTGTTTGTTTTTGTTTGTGTTTGTTGTTGTTTTTCTCCTCCCCAAGCCCCCCTCTCTGTTCTATTGCAGGTTTCGTTGCTTTCAATTGGTGTTTCCCACAGCTTTTCCCTGTTGTCCCCACCTTCCATGCCCCTTTCCCCCTTCTCTAACAGGTCTTGTCCTTTCTCTGTGCTGTCTGTTTGTGCCCCCCCATCCCCGTGTCTGCCCCCCTGTCCGGCCCGGTGACAAATCAATACATAATTAAATAAATAATAAAACAGACAAAGGAGTATATTAATACTCTCTTGTTAAAGTAAAATCTGTCTGGCACAATATGGTATCCAGGTCATTATACTCTATACCAGGCTGCTGGGCAGGACAGGTTTAAAAATAAATAAATAAATAAATAAATAACCCTGTATTAAATAAATACTGTACTTACTGAAGACTATATTCATGTGATATGTTCCATGTTTTCATGCTATTGGCCTAAACTAATCAGGGACATGAATTTATGAGGAACATGAGGAATTCATTAATGAGGCACATGTTGATTTTTTTTAAAAGACAAATGCAAAAATTATTTACAAACCATTTACAAAACATCAAATGCTGGACTGCAGGACAAAATGTCTGTCCACCTCTGATGAGCCATTTGGTGGTGGCTGTCAGACCATGATCCTTTGTTCCAGCAGCCCGTAAACACAAACAGAACAGAATCAGTACTGCATGCTCACAAGGTAGGTTTCACTTCTGCTACAAAGCAGACAACATACATTTTACAAAAATAATCACAGAATGAAACGATAAACTATGTTTCATGGAGCGGTGCTGAGGATGAACCAGAGTTCAAAGTCTCAGGGCCTGGTGGTCAGTGTGACAAATCTTTCATCATTGACCAACAATGAATCTAATCCAACAAATCTTACCCGCTTCCTTCTCGATCAACACCGGACAGAACTCTTAAAGGCTGTCGCCCTAGCAGCAAGATCTGGCTGAATGAAGCAGAAGTTCCTGGAAAGCAGCTGGGAAACAAAATTTAGTGTGTTTATAAATAAATAACATAGCCACAGTACAAAAAATAAACACCTCAGCAAAACATTTGCTACTTAATGCACATAAACTTACTTATCCACGTGAGCTGAAAGCTTGAAACTGCCCCGTTATTGTGGATGTGAAGTAATGTTAACACAGGACATACTGAAAACAGAAAACACAGGTATATCCTCTGATGAATGTTGGAACCTGGATTCTATTCCTGTTTACAGCGAGGATTATTCTGTACAGTTTTAGTATTTACCAGCAGACAGGACTAGAAATGATATGGCTGTCCACTGAGTCTCCAAAGAATATGGACAGGAAGTCACTGCTGTTCAGTTAGGACTCACAGCTGCTATATTACTTTTTTTGTTATTTTCTGTAAGTTATACTACAGGTTTACTTTATCACCCTAAATTGGTTAATAAGTACGTGTCTCACCAAACACCAACTTATATAGAACAATAGAAGATGTGATACTGCCTACTGTACTACTACCAGGACTTGTATGGTAACCTACAGCAAGTAAAGTCTTACTAAAAAGTATATATAACTTGTGAATTAAGTATAGAAAGATGTAACATGACCTCTTTCACATATAAAGTTGAAAGACAGGTGCCTTACACTAGATTTGACACAATTTAATATAACTTAACTTCTCTACATCAGTGTTACATCCCTGGAGGATAGTTTTAAAGAGTTGTGTAAAATGGAATTATGGACATTAAGAAATATCCACCAAGCAACATCAATCTTACTGAAAGGACTCTCCCAGTGACAACACTGACCAGCAGATGTGGCCAGAGAACAGTGCATTTTGAAGAGTTGTGTCGGCTCTAGTTCATTGGCATGCTCTTGAAAGGACAAAGCCCATACAACTAATGAAGGGTCTTTAATGAACCTCGGATGTTTTGGAAGCTTGTGCAACGGATTCATTTTATTCTAAATTTGGGGCAGTTTGAGGTTCTCTGTGGTCTTTTCAGGAATGATTAATAGTTGAAGGTTGACTTTTCCTATGAGCAAAGTAAATCCTTCTTAGTTTCTGTGGTTTTACTTTAGAGTTGGACAGGAGCATTGCATAATGTTCTTTCAGTAGGAAGAACCTGCTAACAGGGCCACATCACCGAAACAAGACTGGCCGACACTAATAATCATTCTGACAAGACAGCAGGTTACACACCAACACTGTATGTGTTTGCTGTCAGACAAGGTGTTTACTCAGTGACAGGCTTGGGTGTTACTGTCCAAATTCCCTCTCATTATTAGAACTTTATTCTTTTCTCATCCTTGTTTGCTTTGAAATAACCAGAGGGTTGCAGTGTTGTAATATGCAATTTTGACCTCATGAGGGCGGTGTTTATCCACATTTTAGTCAGACGGAAGCAGCGCCTCTGCTGTTCTTACAACACATTCTACACAAACAGTCTTATATAGTGAAGTCACCATATGTATGGTTTTAATCGATCACATTGTTATTTCTATACATATGTATGAATTTGAACAACCACAGAAACATAGACGACAGTGATGATCCCATCAAGAGAAACCCTGCTCTAGAGACAGCGAATTTTAGAAAAACTTCACAAATCCTGATTGACAGCCGGAATACTATACTATTATTAAAAATGAAAAAAGTGAACAAATAACAAGACATTTACTAAGTATACAAAGAAGAGGAGGAGGGGGAGGAGGATAGCCTGTAATGCACTTGTCACTGCTGCATGAAAATAACAAAGTCCCAAGAGCTTCTGATCCAGTAGTTCCCAGGAACCCACGAGCCTTGGGAGACAGAAAGTCAGACAAGCTCGTCAACATTCAAGACTCCCGTGTTTTGAATGAATGGAATGTATGTGAATCACATGACCAGCTGGTGTTCTCAGGTGTAACATGTAAACTGCTTTATCTTTATACTTGATTTTCAAAAGCAGCCACAGCCTCGGTACTATAAATGCTTGAATGGTCCTCATCTTTGTCTTCAGCTTTCTTCCTTTTGTCTTTCTTACTTCATTTTTCTTAGTGTAAGAGCTTAAACAGTATTGTTTACTGGTAAAAATCTGATTAAAAAGGTCAATGTAGTATAGGCTGCCAGAGGCTGGTTTGCTTTGTAACAGTTTGAATATAGGAGTTAAATTGGTCTAAATAAATGCAGCGATTATTAAGTCATCTGGGTTGTGCTATCTACTCGCAGAGTAAAAGAACTGATGTGAGGAAATAAGGAGAACCCATTAAAAGAATATGAGAAATAGAGATGTATCCAGTTGCAGCACATTATTATTCAAATGAAGCAGTTAAGGCTCCCCCTTCAAAAAGAAAATATACATTTCAGTTAAAGGAGGATGTGCTGCAGACAAATGCACATTCACCTAGAAATATCCATCCAAGAGAGTATTCTGTGTTTAGACTGAGGTTGTAAAAGTATACAATTTGTTAGTGCGTACTGAAAATACTGAGAATTTTTTAACTGTCAGTTCAAATGATTAAATAATGTATTGTATTTAAAACTGGTAAACTTCAAGTTGTTGTGCCTTACATTTTATCCATCCATCCATTCATCCATCCATCTGTCGTCAACCGCTTATCCTGCGTACAGGGCCTTATATTTTATTTGCATTTTAAATAAATGACTTGTCATTAAATTGTTGTAAAAAGATAATGTTAAATATTCTGTTCAGTTGATATTTTAATGCTAAAGGAGAAGGTCTTTCACAAGGTAAATATGAGTGGGCAGATAAATATGAGTGGCCACAGTTGCCTGCTTATTGTAGAATTACAGTAATAGAAGCTGGTACTGCCTCCTCATATTGAAATGGGTCAGTGCACTGCTTTGGATGAAGAAAGTTTAATTTGTCCAGTTTGTGATCTGGGGGAAACAGAATAGGAGTATCACTTTGTTTTTTGGAGGAAAGGAAAGGTGGACAAGAGGAACAATAACTCTTTCAATGTACATGTGGGCTTAGAAGTGTTCTATTAATGTAGATAGATTTGGGGGGAAAAAATGTGAATCTGTCTTTTAATATTTGTTTTGGCAATTTTGTCATCTTTTCTTGGATGACATATAAGATATGAGTGAGTTTAGGGACTCCCAAAGAGTGATATGGTTGTTTGACAAAGAGATCTTGAAAAGTTATTTGGTGAATGTATGGGAGTTCAGGAAGAAAACCTTGTATCAGTAATAGATGACTATTATTAGTAATTATTTCATAGTTGTTTTTTATTTCTTCTTATTTTCTTTAATCTTGTAATGTAATGACCCAGATCGCCAGTTCGATAACTTCCTCATACTTTACACACGGCTTCCACCAGAGTAATGCCAGATTCCTCCTACACATGCCACAACTTCTTTGTTTAATCTAGAAATATTTCTCTTGTAAAGTGTAAAGTGAGATGAAGGACTGTAAAAAAACACCCTGACGAAAGCAAGATAGATGAACATTTTTGGGGGATAAAGTCTGGCATTGTATATCAGAGTTGTGAATCTGTATATTTGATGCACTTGTCTATACCACACCATATTTGTTCTCAAAATTAAAAGGTTATAAACATGGGTTTTAAATGTACATTTAGGCTGTTGGTCACTGACTGGTCACTGTTCCTTTAAAAAAAACAATCAAACAATCATTCAATCATCTGGTGCAGGCAGACACACTGGTATGCAGATCCACGTGTGACAAGCAGACAAGAGGCCTGATTCACATCCTATTGTATGTCAGAACGTGTGTGTGTGTGTGTGTGTGTGTGTGTGTGAGAGAGAGAGAGAGAGAGAAAGATCCACCCTGTATTGTTACACTGGAGGCCAGCCAGAAATGAATGAAGCCACCTGACACAGATAAAAAAACCTGTTTTTTTACCGTCACCACCTGTCACACCCGACACACAAAACAAACCTTCCCTGACTGCAGGCCGGAACATACCTCACATAGCAGACATACATGAGTGGGACTTAATGTAACGCACCTTGCGAGGCATGTGAGTCACAGGACTAAATAAAGTCATCATAAAGTCTCACCTCACTCAAGTATGCCACACATTGTCTTTGTAATGGAACAGTGGTTTCTATTTAGAGCACTGACTGTAAATATCAGCGTCAGTAGGATGAAGATAAGTGTGGAGTGGGAACAACAGTAAGATAAAAAAACTAAATAAAATAGCATTGTCCAGAAGGTTGTAAGAAAAGTGAACGGAAGAGAAGACTTATCAAAAGGAGAAAGGAAATGAGA
Source organism: Micropterus salmoides (assembly GCF_014851395.1). NCBI lineage: Eukaryota > Metazoa > Chordata > Actinopteri > Centrarchiformes > Centrarchidae > Micropterus > Micropterus salmoides. Next base: position 36,942,930 of record NW_024044570.1, read on the forward strand.
CATGAAAGGAAGAAAACAAGGGAGACGTGAATAAGAAAGAAGAACATGAAAAAGAGAAAAGAAGAAATGACACATGAGAATAGAAGAAATAGCAGAAGAGATAAGAATTTGGATTCAAGAGAATAAGGAGAGAAGGAATGAGTCATGCAAAAAGAGAAAATGAAGAAATGTGAAAATGAAAAGGAGGGAAGAAATGCAACATCATCCAAAATGAGACATGAAAGAAGAGAAGCATTGACAGAGATATGATGGATGAAAAGGAAACAAATAAAATGAGAAATGAAAAGGAGAGAGAAGGAGAGACATGAAAAAGGAAAGAGTAAATAACATGAAGAAAAGAGCAGCAGTAACAGGTTGGTTCACATAGCTGACATTCCTGCTCATATACGCACTTCTCTCTATCGGTGTCTCACTCTTTATTTATATACCCAGAGGAAGAAGCAGAAAAGTAGCGGGGCAGAGCTGAGGTGTGCGTCAGGTTGGAATTCATTAGCTTTAGTTAGCTGGTTTCCTGGGTGTGGCTGCAGGTTAGTCGCGTCACATGCAGTACCTCTCGGTCTCATCACACTTAGGAACAGACACAGTAGACCTACTAATTGGTGGTAGTGGTTGTTGCGGGGGTTGTGATAAGAACAGTGGTTACCCCATTTCCATCCAAAAATGTTTCTTTTTCCATTGTCTCTTAATGGTGAAGATGGGAAACAGAGTCTTTCCAGTAAAATTGTCCATTCATTATTCAATGTTATGACAAAGATTGCAGTATTATAGTCCGGGCTGGATTAACCTGCAATGGGGCCAAAACTGAATTTTGCCTGGGGCATAAATTTGCTTTAACCCCTACAGACTTTGTGACTTACTGAGTGAGTTAGTGAGTGATGAAGTTACACCACTGGTCTTTCAAAATGAATAGATCTGGATGTAGATACATACCGTAATTCTAGATCCTAAGGGTATAGGCGTAGCCTTCTAAACCCTCTTAATCTACGGCTACTCACTACATGGAAGGTGAGTTGAGATCTGGAGTTATGGTCTGTAATTAACGTTCATTGAATCACCAAGATGTTGCACTAACAACTGTCACTTCTGGGTAGAAAACTGGCAGTTGATTTGAATTGCAGAGCGATGTAAAATCACCAAATTTGATTATTTCTATCTGTGAGAAGTGGAGACAATAGTGACACAGAGAAAAACTCTCCATGTGCCCAGACACACGAGGTGGTGTGCACAGTTACAGCATCCCAGATAACAATCACCCTGATAAAACACCTCATACAGAGTCAAGAGTCAAAACGTAACACAGGTTGTACTTTTTTAAGTATTGTACCACTACTGGTAAGGCTCCATCACAAAATCATCATCTTTATTACATTTAAGATTTTCATATTAATCAATTGTGAAAATTGTAATTAGCAACTACATGTATGTGCAAAAACTTTCCTTTGGATTTCAGCTGTCAGAGGAATCTTGAGGCATCACAGTAACACACAAGAGATTCAATACTGACACACACACACACACACACACACAAATTATGTGAACGCATCAAAGTTTTGGCTGGCTGTATGAGATCATGCTGTCAATCCAAGTCCTCCCTCTTCCAACTCTCCTTGCATTCCCACATTCCACCATAACTTGTGTGTGTGTGTGTGTGGGGGGGGGTGTAAAGGAGGGGAAGTGTGTTAAGGCAACAAGATGAGGGGAGGGCAGAGAGGAAGGAGTGTGAAAGAGGGACGGACTTCAGCAGAAACTGTAGAAAAAGAAGAACAACAACAACAATAAAAAACACATCTTCACATTCTGCTGTCTCCTTCTCTTTGGAATGCATCCTTATCTGGAAGGCTTACATGTTGTTGGTAATTACAGCCTCTTACATAAGCATGCAGGGGTCCTGCCGTGGCACACACACACACACTGGCCCCAGTACGCGCTGGTACTGAAAATGATTAGGACGGGTTAGTACAGGGTGTAAATCTGGAGGAGCAGGGGAGGAGGAAAAACTGAGCAGGAGGAAGAAAGGAAAGATGTGAAAAGCTCAAATAAAACATATTGACGGATGAACCATTTCCACACATCACGGTGAATCATCTTCATATTAATGCATTATGAAGATATTATTTCATCAGTGTGATGAACTGAGATATGACCTAATTGCAGAGGTTAGGTATAATCCTGTGTTTATCAGAGAGGATTCCTTCAGTCGCCTCTAGAGACAATCCTTCAGATATGGTCAATGAATTTGACAAAAACACATCCATATTTGACTAGAATTGCCTTGGGGTCAAGGAACGTAGCTCCTCTGTCTAAGACTTTACACTAATTGTATTTCTTTTTGAGTGAGATGTTATGAAGCTAGAGACTACACTGTTGGTATAGCTAACATATAAGTAGATTTGGGAACAAAAACCACGCCTCAAACTGTGCCGTTGAGCCAATCAGATTTCAGCAAAAATGAGAATCAGTCGAGAATCAAGAATCAAGTTGGGGAGAGGCCGCTCGTATCCCCTTCAGTATTAAATGTATTAGTTTAGCACTCTGACCGTTTCTCCAGACATGTTTGATTTAATTCAAGTCTGGCTGGGCCACTCAAGGACATTCACAGAGTTGTCCTTCAAGCCTAGTTCACACTACACGATATTTAGCCCAATTTGAGAGCTCGGCGACCGCCGCCAGCCGTTATGTGTGAACTAGTCAACGACGCATCAAAACAGCTCCCCGACACATTTCTAACACATCACAGACGTCTGCCAGATGTCTAGCATGCCAAATATCTCCCGACTCGACATCCACATCCAGCCAATGAGAGCAGGCAAAACACTTTTTACTCCCACTCTAATCCATTCTTTCACCCAGATTCTTTGTCTTTATAATTGCTGTCTTTATAATAACACATAACAACAGCTGTTTCGTGTGTTCGTTTCATTTCACATTTCACGTGTTTTCTTAACAAAACATGATTTGGAGACCAGCGTCCAGTGACAGAGTCCTTGTCAGCTCGTGTAGTGTGACCCCCTGTCACCGATCAGTGACGTAGTATGAACGCCACAACAACTTCAAGACTCCCGTCACAAGACGGCAAGTTGTGTAGTGTGAACAGCACGGCGATTGGCCGACGCTGAAAGTCGTGTAGTCTTAAGCCACTTGTGTGTTGTCTTGGCTGTGTGCTTGCATCCTGTTGGAAGATGAGTGCTTTGACCAGGTTGTCATTAAAGATATCTCTGAGATGTGTCAGAAGTGTTTAATTGCATTTTGGATGTGAGATGAACTGTTGTCGGTAAAAAGAACTGTGTGAACAGTTTTGAAAAAGTGAACTCAGTGAAGAGGAATATGTTACCAATTGTAGAAAGCTGTAAGTAGGGATGCACCGAAAAGAAAACTGAATATAATGAAAAAATTTGCCAAATACCAAACAAGTACATTCACATTTATTTTGCCTTTCTTTTACCTTTGCATAAATTAAATAGTCAAAATGTGCTTTCTACTCAGTGTTTCTTGCAGGATGTGGAGAGACTATGGGGGGTGGGTCCGAGGCCCAAGTGGGTCCTGTAAAATAAATTACATCTGTCCATTTACTTTTAATGGACGCATTTAATATATTTCATACTGTGAATATGATCCAATTAATCTTATTTCCATACTGTATAGACACCTTATTTTGAAAACCAGATGTTGTCAATATGTGTATCCTCGCACTAAATTCATCAAGTCCGACCCAGTTTGATAAATAATGTTGTATGTGGTTCTCGTATTGCGTAACATGAAGACTTCACAGCCTCTCTTCAGGTAGGACTCTCATCCTGCAACACTTGTCTTTGTAAAGAGAGAAAATGACAGGCAGGTTAGGATAAAGTATCTAACCTGCCTGTCAGCTCACACTGCTCGGTTTCAGTGGATTTACCATAAAAGCTTGAATACGTGTGCACTCCAAATTTAGGTGCTGCTAGCTTAATCGCCGTCTCAAAAAAAAAAGAGTGACAGAAACACTCAAAGTGGGTCAGACCGTTTGTTGCCTTTTCTAAGATGTCAGCCACAGATGGAGTGAATGTGTGAGGAGAAAATTCAGCAGTCTGCAGACAGCGATTTTTGCGGCTTTCTCAGACACTTTCAAATGTAAAAAAAAGTAATTGTTCTGAAAGATTTCTTTGGCATTTTAATTTATTAGGCTGTGGCGCAGGAGGTAGAGCAGGTTGGCTGTTAATCAGAAGGTCAGCGGTTCAATCCTGGCTCCTCCAGCCTGCATGTCGAAGTGTCCTTAGGCAAGATACTGATACTGCTGTTCTGTGTGTGTGTGAATGTTAGTTTCTGTTTGAGCACTTAGGCTCAGTGTATGAATTTGTGTGAATGTTAGTTTCTGTTTGAGCACTTAGGCTCAGTGTGTGAATGTGTGTGAATGTTAGTTTCTGTTTGAGCACTTAGGCTCAGTGTGTGAATGTTAGTTTCTGTTTGAGCACTTAGGCTCAGTGTGTGAATGCTAGTTTCTGTTTGAGCACTTAGGCTCAGTCTATAAATGTGTGTGAATGTTAGTTTCTGTTTGAGCACTAAGGCTCAGTCTATAAATGTGTGTGAATGGTGAATGCAGATGTAGTGTAAAAGTGCTTTGAGTGGAGACTAGAAAGGCGCTATACAAATATGGAGCATTTACATTTAACACCAAAATTTTTGCTATTTTCAGCCGATTAAATTCGGTGGTCGAACATTTGGTGCACCCTAGCAGTAAGATTGCTTGTTGTTGCGGCATCCATAGTTATTTTCTTTAGTCTGTAATTTTTGGTTCATTGTCTGAGTTTTGTCCTCTTTTCTGCTTAATTGTAGTGAAGGTGGTTGTAGCATATATGTAGCTGTAGTTGCAAATGTAGAGAAGAAATAATTGTGGGTTTGGACATGAAGGCTCGGTGGCATGATGTAGGCTACTTCCAATAGTGTGTACATTGACAGTATAAATGCACTTTACTTTGTAGCCTTCTAAAATTTAATAGTTCTAGCATTCAACATTTGCATCATCATATAACATTTTTTCTTTATAGACCCCTTTTAAAAATGTAACACAATGTTCATGCAGTACAATTTAACTGTCTACTTTTTACATGTAGGCTATAAACATTTATACATAAGTACTTACTTATACTTAAGTAAAAGTACTTTTACTTGAAAGGAATTTAACTAAAGTAAATATTATCCTACTCTTTCTTAAAATATGAGAACAGAAATTTGGTGGGTGGCTGTTTTGTTCACTTATGGGTATGGTGGTCAGTTTCTACTTGGGACTTCAAAAAGGCTTAGGACGGCCTTGCAACATGCAGCATAACGATGGCAATGATATCATGATATGTATTAAATATGAAGTAGCTTTCCAGTAGAAGTACAGTTGTGACAGCAGCAAAAGTGTTGCTTGTAGGAAAATGTGCATGAGTAGCACAACAGCGGCGTATTAGTAAGCTAGTTTAGCACTCTCAGCATTAAGAGCATACATTACAGCAAGAGTTGTGTTGTTATGTTAATCCAGCGTCATGTCCCGCCTCCTCTGTTGTGTCCTCCAGTCTCGTCAGGTTGCAGGAGGAGGACGGGTTACACTGGCGCCTCACATCCCATACTGGATTTACCGGACTCCACCTGTCGCGAGCGCTGTGTTTTTGTCGTAAGCCAAGTGCGCTCTGACACAGCACGGCACGAGCCACAAACACGGGGGCGAGAGAACTGGCTATTTTTAATAAACCGGAGTGTCGGAGGAAAACAGAGAATTAACAGCCTTTATCGCAGGCTCTCACTGAATTATTTTCTTTTACTCGAGGACAGAAGTGGAAACAACCACCATAATTCCGGTGGATGGTTTTATCCGCAGTGCCTCAGCCAACAAACCAACCGAGGATGTCAAGACAGCAGCAGCACCGGACGCCGTTAAAACTCACCGACAACGTGGTGGAGGTCAAGAGCAAAGTGAGTGGTGGGCTAATGGGGATGTCTGGTTGTTCGTTACAGTGGCAGTGACAATATTTAGGGTCTGGTTGATGCTGCTACTCTGCCGGTGCAGCGACAACACAAATAACCTTGCGCTGTCGTCTCGATACTATACGTGGTGTCTCTTCTTTTTGCTCTCCGACAAACAAGCCGACTCGTACGTTTCACCGTTCGACACGTGTAATTCAGGAAAAATATACAGTAGAAATGAAAAGCGAGCGGGGGGGGGGCAGCTGACAGGCGGCCTGGGTGCGCCTGCTGTTCACCGAGCCGTCGCTCCGATTAATGTATTCCGTCCTCCGTGTCAAAACACCGAATGTGGTGTCCAGCCTCCGGAATCTCTCCATCGCTCTGTTCCAGTGTCTCTGTGTCGCTTCAGTTTCATACAATTACTTGTCCCGTTAGGCTGTGTTACTGAGATACTGTAGTGTAGTATTACTTTTAGTGTTAGTATCAGTAGGCTATAGCGGTGTTGACGTAGCTCCTGCTACAGCAGGTGTTACGGTCAGACTGTACTTTGTAAATACATACGCACTGTTGCCTGTTTTGAAAGAACAGTAGCAGAGTATTTCTATTTTAAAAGACACATTTTCAACTAATTGATTTAACTTAGTAAGGACAGTATTCATTACTTTGAAATGAATGGACACTTTGTTGGATGGGTGACAGATAAATTGATGTTTGATGTTGACATCAAAATAGTTTTATATATTTATATTTCATATAAAATCAAGGAAACATACACTTAAATCACAATAGAAAAAGATAAAATGCCGTCAGTATTGTGAATACATTGTGACATAGGCCTACTCTCAGTACTAATATTTTCGTTGCTTGAGAGATGTGCCCTGGAGTTAGAGTCTCAATCAGATAAAGCAAATATGTGCTTTAACATGATTTCCCCTTTGTTACGATTTATATGCCAGCATTGTGAGGTAAACAGCTACAGCGTTAAAATGCTTATTCCAGATTAATACATTAATAATGTACCACAGTGGAAGGAAGCGTTCTTCACAAAGAGCAGGCCTGCTTAAATGTTTGAGTTGCACATTTTAATGACTTTTCCACTACTGCTAAAGAGTGATAATAGATGCAGCGTTAGATTTCTCCAGTGCTGCGGTTTAATTGCAATAGCTGGAAAAAATAAAATCTGCCTGTATGCAGAAATGGTCAGCAAGTATGCAGGAGTTCAAACTTTGCCCTGTCCTTTGTAATCATTTTTAGGCAATTAGAATGTTTGAATCTGAATTTTAATATAGGTTAATAACACATTTGTCATTTCTAAGGTGTAAATAAAAGATGAAAGAGACTCCTTATTCAAAGGTTCTTTAAACTTTCAGAAAACCCTTGTTATTAATGTCACTGGACTGCAGTCAGCATCCTGTTGCTCTGACTCGAACTCTGTAGGCATGAGCCAAAACAGTGAAGTGACATACACTGACTGAGTGATAGACTGAACTCTGAATGCTGGAAATAACGTTACTATCTGTAATGTTCCTATGTTTTATTTGAACCACTGGCTCCATGATACTGACTAGTTTGCCATTTGCAAATCAACCCATCAGTAAACTCCCACAAAGCAGCGAACGCCAGACCCACGCCACGCAGCAAAGCCACTGCTTGGGTTGCAGTTAACTACGTAGTTGGTCACCCCTGCCTTGCATCGCTCTTGGCTAGTAGAAAGCAATCGTTATACCAGAGACATTTACAGAGGAGACACGCCACTTCAAGAATCCCCAATCCGCAACTCTATAGGGAAAACCCTAAATGGCCAAGATGGCGGTTGTCCTGCCCGTCTCACTAGAAAGCCAATCGTCTGCTTTCAACAGCCGAGGTGGGAAACATATTTCAGCCAATTGTGTGGTTCCACTGATGTAAGGGTCTACTACGCATGCGCGGTAGTAGTGACACATGAGCAGTAGAAGTATAACCGATCTGAAAAAAATTTTTGGCAAAGCCATCCAAACTTTTTTAGCGATTTTTATCAGATTTTACTGCTGATTCTCTTCATACAGTTTTTATGTCCCAGTGACCAGTGAATCAGTTGTGGCTCTCTCTCTAACTATCCAGACAGGGGCCTGGTCTTGTTTGTCCGTAATAACTGCCCGGAGGCGTTACCAAGATGGCTCCCAAGTGGCAGGACTTGCCTTGAAGGACTTTAGTTATACACAGGGGTCAAATTGGGACGGGACTGTCCGTGGCTCAGCCCCGGATTTAAGTGCAGCATACCTTAAGATGATCACTGCCCACTGCTTCTTCCGACCACCCAGTCAGAAGAGAGCTGGGATTACAGCTAAACAAACCCAGCTTGTAAGACAGCCATTGAGGGAGCTGGACCGTTGCCCCACTTTCTTTATGCACTCAGATAGTAATTTGCTAGGGTTGCAAACGGCAAGCCAACCAATCTACCAACAGGGTCTGAATGAATTAGTTATCTAGCTAGCATTTGTCTGCATTAGCAAGCAAGCTAACATTAGCCAGCTAAAACCACAATATCACAACATTTTCCACAGTAATGTTAGCGTTGACTTTGGACGTTGTGCTGGACCTGTGTTGTGGTGGGTCCCGGTCATTTGTTGATGTTGGCGGACTCCATTTGTAGGCTAATAGTGTTGCAGGGGAGCAGAAGAGAAGGCACTTGTGAGCGCATACACGTCACATGATCACTTTTCATGATCCTTGATTCTGATTGGTGGATGCCTTAATTTGCTTTCCCATCAGGCTGTGTTTTCATGATAATCTGACACGGGTTGCCACTGTACCATTGTAGCTTTAATAATGGCTCTATTCACTTGTGCACAGTAATGCAAACCAACCATTTTGGTAATAGTCCTGTTAAGCCTTTTACATAATTACATAAACCTGCCTTTTACCTATAATAATCCATTTAACTAGACGGAAGCATTTCCAGTGTTTTAATTACCAGTATGCATCTCTCCACCCAAAATAACATGTTTCTTGTCTTGGTACAATCACACCTTGCCAAAACAATTATAGGAATGTCTCTGCACTAACGTCTTATTATGATGTTGGTACATCCCACCATCCAGAGTCTCTGGATGAGGAGGTTGGGTAGTCCAGAGAGACTTCAGTCATGTAGAGTGAAGAAGTTTAGAAATGGAACTGTGTGAATTAAATATCCAGAATATACCTTTAAAGGAAGCTGTACCTATTTTGAAAGAGCATGGTGCAATAATGGATCAATGATTAGGCTTGTGAAATAGTGGAATACTGTGCACCACACAGTATCCTGTAAATTGTAGACTGTATGTGGAGCTCCAGAGAACAATAGATGTGTTTCTGACAATTAACAAACAGTATGTAAAAAATGACTGATGACTTTCTGATGTACACATGAACATGGATTTTAAGTTTTGGTGACACTGAAAAGGGCAGATATATAATGACGGTGTAGTGGTGTACTCAGATGTTTCTAGAGAGTACGCCATGGCAGAACAGCAACTCACTGGGCTTGTGTGTGAACCACATCATCCGGCCATTACTATAATGTTCTTCTTTACAGATGGACACATTGCAACCTATGCATACTGTACTACTGACCAAATTATCAGTTGTACAGGGCCGTAAGGCTGCCGCGAGAAGCCTAGACGACGTAATTGATGACGTCAACGCTGACAATGCGTCAATGATAACATTTTAAACTGACGCATGGTTATTCATTGTTTTCATTGTTCTTTAATATCACTTTAAAATTTTTAAAAGTGAGATGTGGCACATGTATGCCTCAGACCCTGATGTCACTGTCAAGTATTCCACCATAATTATTTCCAGATGAGCAATGCGACAAAGCTCACCTACATCATGTTTCTTCTCTGTACTGTAAATGCTGTACTGAAAAACATACTGAAAAAGCATACTGCAGCGAGTATGTATATGTATAATAATTATAGGCTCAAATTGACTGGTTCTTCGTAACAGCATTGGAATAAGTACACCTGCAGTTTCAGATATATCACCTTGCCGGAATGTAGATAGATCTAGAGAGTTTTACCATCCTTAGCCATGCCGGGATGCCTGTTTATCTTCCACCACGCAGATTAAGCATTTAAACGTCAGTTTTAGCGTCGCATACAAGTTGAAGTAGGAGGGGGTTTGTTTTGTTAATAGAGGATGGACTTAAAGTTCCCAAATGGAGAAGATTATGATTGTTAATTGTATATTTGAACATGGATAACTGGTGATATTTTTTATATTTAAGTTATTCATATGACAAAAAAATTTGTAAAGATGCGGGGGCATGATCATGGAATCAGGGACCAATAATGTTAAAAGCAGTCTCAAAACCTATAAATGCCAATGATATTTACACACCCCGTGGGAATACATTGCAGTCGCTGCAGCTGGTTCACGGCAGCCATCTGACGCCATCTAACATTTTGCCCCCAGAATATGTGCAAATAGGGCCCAGGTTTAAAAATACCCAAATTATCCTTAAAGCAAGGGCTAGGAACCAAAATGGACGCACTGAACCTGTCCTCACCCCGAAAGCGTGGGGCACAACTGCCGTTAGGCTACGCGCTATCTTTGGGTTCCAGATTTTTATGTGTGTGGATGTGCGTAAGGGGCGGTGGAGCCCTAGTTGCAACCTGACAGTATTTCCAAACATGTGTGTTACCTTTCCTATCAGTAAAGTACCTATTATAGTACCTAGTATCATTTTGATAGAGAAACAGGTGGATGAGATCTAGTAACTTTAAATTGACAACAGACTATTTGTCTGAACTGTACTCCTGATCAATACTGGTGAGATTTATTTATTACATTGCATGCATTACATTTATTTGGTAGACACTATTTCTTTTTTTAGACACTAATTTCCAAAGCTGCTTTGTTTTTCCCCACTCAAACATGCTGTGGTTTGAGATTCAGTGTCTTGCTGTGCACTTCGACATGTGGGCTCGAGGAGGTTCTGGGGTTTGCCAGCAACCTCATGCTGTAGTTTATTTGTCCAGGATCAGTAGATATCCCTCTCTGAGATTTCTTCCCTCAGTAAAATTATGGTAAATGGACTTAACCCTGGGCAGTTTATTTCTTCAGTAGAAAGTAGTCCCTTAAAAAAAGAGTCAGTCTGTGGATTATTTATTCACCTCTATTGTAGTGGGCAGTGACTATAGAAGGAGATGTTGCTGTTGAATTTTTCGTTGCCATTTGTTTGTCTGTCTGTCGGTCAGCAGGATTATAGAAAATCTACTATTTCCTTCAGAAAGATGTATGTAGCATGGGCCAAGGAAGAACCCTTTCAATTCTGAGGGCATTCGAATATTCAATACAAAATGCAATACACTAATTATGTTTTACTTTTGTTAACATTGTGAAGTCAATTTTAACACAGGTGTTTATGACAACATTCACAAACCCGTTTTAAGTGAATGGTGTGCCGTGACTAAACATAGAACAAAACACATCAGCCACCTCAGACATCACTGAAAAAACAAATGCAGCAGGTATGTAAAAGAAAAAAATATATATATTTTCCGGATTAATGCTGTATTCCTGTGTACATGATAAAATTACCACTTTCAGTGTTTCCTCTAGGATTTTTTTTTAGGGGGGTTGGTGGAACCCCCCAGAACTACTAGTGTCGCAGAGCGGGCGACTTGACAGCCTCCACATGCTGCTGAACACAAAGTGAAAGTGGGTAGATGGTCTGACACGTGAATTGATGATTTTAGATTTATTCGAAATCCCAAAACCAACGTAAGAGCTGGTTACAAAAAACACAACACAAACAACAAATGCATTAGCTACCTGACCATACAGTTTCAGAGCATTAGCATAGTTTATTAGCATAGATACTACGGGGCGGGGGGTCGTTTTGGAGGGACAGGCCGCTCCGTATAATGGTAGGGGAAACGTTGACTTTAAATATATTATATTTACTTAACATTTGCCCTTAACATTTAAACAATAAGAAATGTAATATAATTAAATTTTTAAGTTTTTAATACCTATTCAGGTTAGGGGTGTGACGACACACGAGACAAGACGAGATTGGGTTCACAAGAACGAGACAAGACTTTAACAATATTTTTAAGAAATCTTTAATGCTGAAAGATAGGAAAATTTTGAGCATTGAACACTTTATGTCCTGCATTCTGATGAATTTTTCTGCACCAGTTTATGATGTTTGTGATTTCTTTTTAAATTTATGTAAAGAACACAAATTTCAGGTGGCAGGTGATGATTGCACCAGAAAATTTAAAATTGATGTGTGGCTTGACAGCATGTGAAAAATATCATTTGCGTGAGTCTCTCAAGACAGCTTTTTACCTGGCAAGAAATATTGTCAAAATTTAATCTCGCGCGATCTCATGGTGCGTCACACCCCTAATTCAGGTATATTTTCCTCTATGTAATTGAAACCCTGTAGCGTATGTACCTGATGGGAGCAGACAGTTTGTATTTTACACACAGGACATGGTAGGGGTCGGTGATTATTTTCCTAGCCAGTTACTGTAGTCCTCTAAAAGAGCAGTTGGAATGAGGGATGCTCCCTCACCCCCATCACTTCTATTGCTATGTGGACCAGTCTGTTTATTTGTGATTTTAATTTAACATACTGTATATGTTAGAAGTAGAGTCGCCGTTGGATCCTAGTGCATACAGAATTCACATTCCAAGACTACATATTACAGTCAATAAGTCCACCCAATTATTTGTAAGAATGAACCATAGGCTGTGTCTAAAGATGGACAACATGACGTAAAGCCAAAACATATCTCTGTTAATACAAGTGCTCCAGTAGTGGCTCCAGATATACTGGTTCAAAAATCTACCTTACCTTTCTTAGTATTTACAATGAGATGATGGGCATCATTCATTGTATCCTCCAAACTATAACTGGAAATGTCAGTGTCTGTATCCAAGAGCGTGGCAGTATCATTAGAAAAAGTGCTGGGATGACTGCCTGTACAATCATTTGTATATAATGTAAACAGAATGAACACCTGCGTTAATGACTTTAGACTCAGATAATGGCTGGTTCACTCTGACCTGCTGGGCCTTGTTGGTCAAGAATTAGTGGTACCACTTGATAGTATATGGCCAACTGGACATATAAACAGTTATAGTCATCTAGCTTGTCCCAAGTTGATCCTGTCGCATCCTAAACCGTGTAATATCTGAGGGGGAAACACTGGTTAATGTGTGTGTTCGTTGTCTTCTTCAGTTTGAGGCAGAATACCGTCGCTTTGCTCTAAGGAGGAACGGCCCGGGTGGCTTCCAGGAGTTCTACCACCTCCTCCAAACCATCCACCACATCCCCGGGGTTGACGTGCTGCTGGGATACGCCGACGTCCACGGAGACCTTCTTCCAATCAACAACGACGACAACTTCCACAAAGCTGTCTCGTCAGCCAATCCGCTGCTCCGCATTATCATAAGCAAGAAAGGTAAGACGAGTAGGGCACAGACTGAGGGATACAGAGAGAAAATGTAACTTAGAGAAGAAAAGAGAAAGTTTTAGAAATGGTCTGAATCCTTGCACCTGTTTCTCTTCACCACTCACTGGAACCCACAGAAGAGCTTTGGATGAAAATAGACTCTTCTCTGTGCTAGACTGCTCTACCTGTGGGCTGTCCTTCATTGCTTCCAAGCCATGTCTGCTGGTGTGTGAGCCAGGGGCTGTGCACAGCTGCAGGGAAGGCCTTTGTTCTCCACATCAAACATGCTTTATTCTTCATACACACACCACCTGATGATTCTCTGCCTGCTCGCTTTTTTCTTAAACTGTTTTCATGCAGTTCTCCCTCTGGGTAGGCTGTGTTGTGATTTTTTTTCTGGATGTCTACCTCATTAGACACTGCTGTCTAGATAGGCAAAGAGAGATGTGACAGAGACGCTGTTAAACATTGCGAACCCATCGCTTCAGAGTTTGCTATATCTAGGGCTGGAGAAGGCGATCCAGATTCGAGGGATACATCCTTATTCTGTTAGATTTGTTACACTGTCTTCATCAGCAGGAGTTTGCTCAGTTGTCACAAAACTGTGGATATCGAAACTTTCCATTATTGTGAAAACTTTGTTTTCTTGTTTGTGTTGGCTTAAAATTGAGCTTGGTAGCTCATTCTTGATCTGAGATAGAAAACATTAATGATTTGATTTCTGTGGGGAACGAGTTTCAGAGCACTTAAGCAGCAGCAAAAATCATTCAATATTTATAACAACAGGCATATGACCTAAGCTAGCTGCTATTAAATTGTAAAGTAATTATTTATTGATAGTATTGTGTGTTGATACATTCACCAGGGAAAGCAAGAGAGTCTGGTCTCTAAACAGTCTACAGGGTTCATTGGATGTGATCTGTCATCATGTTGCACAAAGAAGCCTCGCATATCCTTCAAAAGTCAAATGTGCATTTAGAGTTGTGCTTATCACAGAGTAAAACACTTACACATCTTTGTACTTGTAGCTTATCCTATAGGCCAGTATTTTTATAACATTATATACATTATTATAACATTTTCTGTGAAAATACATCCTGTTTTGAGCTGTAGCAACCTTATGACACTTCTAACTAGTCTTGTAACTAATGAAACGTTGGAGGAAGTGGATTGCTCTTATCCAGCAAACACTCTTTGTTTAAGATAAACAGGTAAAGAGAATCCGAAAGTATCGCAACTCCCTTTGGGAACACCACAGACATACTCTATGGAAAAATTATATTCTTGACATTAATGTTGATTACTGATGGTCTGGCAGTTTATATAATGAGGAAAGGAATCTTTCTGAATAGTTTTAGTTTTAGCAGACCCAAGAGCGGACACAGACTTGCAGGTGGATGTTGAGATAAAAGTCAAAGATAATTCTGAGACATAGGGGACACCGTGGCTGGTAATGGCAGGAGGCAGGAGTGGTGAGCATGGATGAATGATAGTGGTGGAGTCACAGATAAACTGTGCCAGTCTTAGATTTGGTCAAAACTAAAGTTTCTTTCAGTACAGAATCTGTGTCATAACCAAAATAAATGTTAGGCTAAAGCCCCATTTGGACTGGATGGATTTGTCTAGGGGAGGTGGGCTGATTTCAGTATTACCTGCATTGGTCAGTGATTTTAATTTCGTTGCCAGTAATGCTGGTATTTCAGCATACCTGAATGGGTACTTTGAAATGATTAAC
Source organism: Micropterus salmoides (assembly GCF_014851395.1). Taxonomy (NCBI): domain Eukaryota; kingdom Metazoa; phylum Chordata; class Actinopteri; order Centrarchiformes; family Centrarchidae; genus Micropterus; species Micropterus salmoides. The sequence continues at coordinate 36,958,020 of NW_024044570.1, forward strand.
AGCTGTATAACAACTTGGCATAGCTCTATGACTCTCTACTGGGAAACAGTATTATATTTTACCTCTAGAAAGTAATACTAGCTGTCCCTGTTATTATCAGAAATACTTTGAGTTGGTGCAAAGATTTGGTAACGATTCCATATCTAGCAGAATCACTAATTGTTATTGCTGCTATTGTTGTTCAGAATCACAGACAGCTGCTAGTTTAATCAGATTAGCCTAACTCAGTGGTCTGGGAGACGGAGGAGAAGGAGAGGAAGACTGCTCAGGAAAGCGAGATGTTTAAGACAGAGAGAACTACAGGAACTCAACATCCTGTTCAGCAGTGTCATTTATTTTATGCTGCGAGTTCAACAGCCAAAACATGGAGAAATGTCCAAATCCAACACAGTAAAATCTTAAACACACACACACACACACACACACACACCAGATGCATTAGGAACAATGGCGTAATTTAATCTCCATTGTGCTGTAGAAGCTAGCGTGCACCTCATTAGTAAGGATTAGGCCATGAGTTTGCCAACTAAAAGTCTACTCACCCAATCACTTCATCTTTCGGCCCTGAAGTGTAATCCTGTTTATACACCACATCCACGTGAATGGAGAGACTCACACAGCTGAAGCCTCTGATAGAATCAACGCAGCAGTGTGTTCTCACTTGGTCTTGGGAGGTTCATGCAGGAACAGATACTTTTTCTTTGGAATTTATCAGGTGTTCCTAGTTTCAGCTCTGTGGAAATCATTTTTTCATTCCTCGGTGATTTGGCGACACCTGTAGTTTCTGGTGGTAACAGCAAGTTTAATACTACAGGAAAACAAACTGATCTAGTGTCGTTTTAATAAATTTAATAAAATAAGAGTTGGGTACCTTGGTGTGCAGCCTGTCGCCTGTAACTCTTGATCTTACAGCTACCTGTGGCTGCCCCTGACTCTTCCATTACTCCCTGCAATATTTCAGAAAATGCCCAAATGACACATGGATAGCGGCCAGTGGCAATCACTGTTGGACAGTAATACGTTACTGTAATAATAATACTTTTCCCAGTAACTAGTAGTGTAAGGCTATTGCTATTACCCAAACAGTAATAATATTACACTTACTAATCCATGTAACGCTGCATTAGTGAACGCACCATCCTTGACATGAGCAGCACAAGACCTTATGTTGTTCAAGTCAGCTGTTAGTCAAAAAGCTATAGGAAGAATGGAGGAGGAGGGAGAGAGGGGTTCTTACCACAGCTGGGAGTTGTATTATGCCATTATTGTGTCACAGTCTAAGATGCAAAGAACATTGTCGTTCATTAGTTACTTATCTACTTATCACCCAGTAACAAGTAATGTAATATTAATACTTTTTTGAATAATAATAGGTAACTAATAATTTATTACAATATCTGAGTAACTTGCCCAATGCTGGTGCTGATCATACAGACAAACACACTGCATTTCCTATGACTACTTCATAAGAAAAGTCAACTTGTGTTTTGCCCGTTAAATGCTTTTAATGTGAAGCTGCAGCAGTAGGAAATGTTCACAGTGCATTAGCAGTAGATTAATACAACATTTTTCCAGGACTATTGCCACAGACACCCAGTCTGTAATCCTGCAAATAAATATCTCTGTACCATCATCAGTGGACCAGCGATTGATTGGGACCTAACAGACATTTATTTCAATGAAATTGCCTCTTTAAATTATTCATAGTAGTCTTTGCAACATTGTAACACTGTTATAATACTGCACTGCACCAGGATGTCATAGTGTTTGTGTTGATCCTTCGGTTATAAATGCTTTGTGAATGCCCACAACATCATTAACCTCTCGGCCTTCATTTTGCTTACTAAACTGCAGATTTTCTGTCTTTCTATGTGTGCCCCTTTCTCTCTCTCTCTCTATCCTTAAAATCATATTACTTTCCCTTCATTTTCTATGACCTTTACTTGGGGTGGTCTTTGTGTGTGTGTGTGTGTGTGTGTGTGTGTGTGTGTGTGTGAGAGATAGAGACTAAGAGAGAGTGAGAGAGAGAGGGTGATAGCAGCCCATCTGGTGTTGTAAGCCATTAGCCACTGAGAGGGATTATCTTACTCTAAAAGACATCATCAATCAAATCAGCTCCACTCACAGCCACCACTTTGTGTGTGTGTGTGTGTGTGTGTGTGTGTGTATTTGATTATCTGCATCAGTACTGCAGTGGTACCCAGCTAACAGTCTCATCCTGTATTAGTGTTTCAGTGGTAGCCATGGTAACAGTTCTGCAGGAGTTCTATAGTGGTTGTGGTGACAGCTCCATATTACTGTAATATTCAGTGTTTCCCCAACAGTTTATTCCAGTAAAAGATTTTTAGCACGCCCGCTGACATGAGAAGGGCTTTAGAAAACATAGCCCAGTAAAAACCCACACCATTTAGGCACAGGCCTAATGTTACATTCATTGTAAATCGTGAGTTTGATCTGATATTTTCTACTGACTATCTAGCCCGCGACCAGCTGGAACATTTATACAGTAAATAATGGAACATTATGGGAAACTCATTGCTTTCAGGTGCGAGTTGGCACAGTGTGAAATTTAACATTTTTGGATAATAGAGTGAAGTGGTCCTTAAGATATCTGATCCTTAGCTCAAGCATAACATTGGATTGAGAAGTGGGTGGGGTGCAGTAAAGCCTCGGGTTCCTAAAAACGTATTTGAAAACCATTTTCTGCATTTCTACATGCTTTTATCATATTCCCAGCTACTTTTAGACAACACATTATGATTATGTGTAAAGTGGTAAATATACGTACATCAGAAAGAGCTGTGTGAGAGACAAAGGAATTGTTCACATATTCACACATGTTAAAACTATTAACAAAAAGCAAACAAAGATGAATTTTGCTCGCTAGTTAGCTCAGTTAGCCGTGCATCTAGCTGTCCTCTTATGGTGCGTTCTAGTTGTTCTGGGAAATTGGAATTTTTGAGTTCCCAGTCGGAAATTTCAAACAGGAATGCCCCCTTAAGTCGGACTCTGAGAACTGCTCTCTCCCCTAATTCGTTTTTATAAACCCTAACAATTTAACAATAGCTAACATGGTGCAACATTTTCCGACTTAACGACGTAACTGGAACGTGGTCAACTCAGGTGTGATGTCATTCCCAGCTCCGACTTCAGACTTCCGAGGTAAATGGAATGCAACATTAACTGACTCTCCCCAGACTGGAACCTTGTTGCCCTGGAGATTTGGTGGTGTTTACACCTCACTTGGTACAAGACCTTTGGACTGCTGGGAGAAGGAGCTTTTCAGGCCTAGGGTCTGAAAATCTTTAGTCAGAGGCGCATTTGATTAAAATCCATTTATCGTCAACCGCTTATCCTGCATACAGGGTCGCCGGGGGATGGAGCCTATCCCGGCTGACTGATTAAAATGATATTAAAAAATACTTTATAAGAGTCTTCTCTGACTCTGCTGCGTTAGCTAAGCATAGTGGATGTGTCTGCTCTCTGTGAACTTCACTCTTGACCTGAGTGGCAAAAGTGGCTTTACATTAAATACTTTTGAAATGAAATTATGAGTACAGTGGTAGTGAACAAAAACATGGTTATCATGCAGACATACATTTTATTCAGTTATTTATGATGTCAAGAAAGTAAAATAAGTAAGGCTAAAGATGAATTTTGTATACTTAAAAAACTAATGCTGTAATGTTTGGTGACGTAATCCATGATGCAGCTGGTATTTAATCTGCACAGTTTTCAGCAAGTGAGCCAGATTCTTTTTGCACCCTTCTGCTAACAGGTACAGATGCTGATAAAAGAGAAGCTGACATACAATACCTGTAACCCAAAGCTTGGTGTGTGTGTGGGGGGGGATGTGTGTGTGTGTATTTGTCTGTGAGGGGAAATTGACAGAGAGGGGGGGGGGGATAGAGGGAGAGCAAAGGAAATGAAAGATTGAGAAAGAGAGATTGGGAAAGAGCAGGCGGAGGAAGAGAAGGGAAGGCGGGTGGATGAAGAAAAGGAGGGGTTTATCTTCCTCCTGCCGGAGGGTAACACAGAAATGACTTTCCAGAAATAACACCAACACACAGACATACACAAATAAACACATAGAACGCTGGCACAGTTGCTGACGTGCTTGTGTCTGTAAATGTGTGTAGGAATGCACTTCTAAATGTTCCAGCTGTGAGTGGCAAAGCTCCCCTGGTCTTCTGACTAAATTCTCTGAGTTATAACGGAGAGCTAGCTATACACGGCTGAAAATATCTGTGTAATGATGAGAGGAGGAGGAAATCAAAAATTTATACACAAGCAGCAAAATGCAGGGATGGAAGGAAGGAGAGAAAGAGACAGAAAATCAGAGAGCAGGAGAGGAAGAGGTGTTCTGTTGCAGCTCTGTATTGAGACCCTGTCATCACAGTAATTCAGCTAATGAGCTCAAATGAGTCCAATTGGAACAAATTGCTATAGGCAAGACTTGTGACATAAGGAAGGAAGTAAATGTTGTCTGAAGAGCTTCGGCACTGCTGGCACAGAATGTGCACATGGCTCTGGCTGGAAAAGCAGGAAAGAATTTTAGTATTTACTGAAAAAAATTGATTGATTGATTCTTCTTCGCGTGGAACACCGGCTCAGTGCTATCTTTTATTTAAAGTGGATAGTACTAGAATTATTTACTTATTATACGAGTCATCATCCCCTCATTAGAAAACCTGCCACATGTACACTTGGACAATATTCTGCTGTGATTACATTAATATTATACAGTGTACACACACGTCACATGACGTGCGCAGTGACCTGGAGGGCAAAGCAACAGACCAAGATAGCAGCTCACACCGGACTCCCTTGTAGAGACGCCACAAAAGCTGTTAAATTTTATTTGGATCAGCTCTCAACCCAAGAAGAAGATAGATATTGACACAAACTGCAAGTGTTGGGCACTTGCGATCCATAAACAGCACCTTAAATACCGCCAGGTCCCTGCCAGCGCTCGACTGTGGTAATGTTTATGTTGTGTTGTGTTATGTTATGTCGATTCGTGCATCCGAAAGAACAACAACCATCCAGCATTTTGGCAACGCAAAAGTATGTGTACCACTTGCTACCTGGTTGGCGGGCAGCGGAAAATAACGTCTTTCTTGCCCTCCAAGGGAGCGTTTTCTTTGGAATGTGACATCATGTTAAAACTATGAATAAGTTAAGATTTTTTAATTGCATGCTTTGCTTGTGGTCCCCTATATTATATTGTGATATGAAAAATAGCGTGTCTGTTATGCCAAAAAGTAAATATAAAGAGTGTCAACATGTTACAAAGACCAGTAGAGATGTCCCAAGTCCCAGTTCCCCTTACAGACAGCCACAGATCAGGTGTGAGCCCCCCACCTCCTAGTTTCTCCCATCACATGAAGAAGGCCAAATCAGTCTCTCATCTGTCTGAAAATGTCTCATATCAGATGACGCATTTAGTGTAATAAGGAGAAAATGCTGTGATGTTTCATCATTAATTACCTATTAAAAACAGGTGAGTTCACTTCCTCACTTTTACCTGAGGAAGACAATCTGTGTTCAGTCAATGCACACATTATGTCAGTAGCAGCAGTTATATACTGTCTATTAAACTTATTAACACTAACACAACAGACACGATTATTGCACTCTATCAGCTCATTATCACTTCTCTGATGTACTGACCTAAGACCAGCATTCAGAACCGGAGCCCCCTGCACTGTGCACTGCACGCTGTGCGTTAATTTGTGTGTAAATATTAGCTGCTAACGCTACTTGAAAGCTTCAGCCATAATACTGCTTTGAACAGAGTCATGTGGAGGCATGGCTACGATAGCACAACAGAGCGCCAGCAGATCTGGGACCAGTTGACCACCTGCCTCCTAAGGAAATGTGCATGAATACATAAAAGAATAATAATAATATATAAATAAATAAAAGTAGCCCAATTAATGTATCCTAATGAATACAAGTAATGTTTTTTTTCCGAAAAAGTATTAAAACTACAAGTACAATTTACTCAACAAAGTGACTTAAGTACATGTAACTGAGTAACTTGTTACTACCCACCTGCGAATAATCATGCTTCTAAGTACAATATAGACATTTATAAACTAAGGTGTCTTTTAAATAAAAACTTTAGATAACACTTTGAAAAATAACAATTACATCAACAATAAAGGTTGTTTATTAGTCATTATACAGCACAAGGCTGCACATTTGTAGTTCCCTCATGCTACACAGACAACATATTGTGAAGTGCAGGCCTATATTAAAATATTGTAACATAGAAAATAAAATAAATCAATATATACAGTTATTTATATACATACAGTATATAGAGACATGTACACAACAAGAATATTCCTCACGGCATTTTTTGAATTTGCATCCGCGGTGAATAGAAACGGCAGCAACCACATGATAATATGGTTTCATCTTTCCATTAAACAGTCTGACATTTGGGAAACAGTCCATCTTGACTGCGTCTGAGCACCAAGCATCACCAATATAAAAAACACCACCTCCTCTCATCTTGCCAGAGTCATGCGCTGACAGCTCAGAACATGGACCACCTGCAGAGTGTTTGATCCGGCAGGTTTTAAGGCAGCAAGAGTGTTAATAATACATTCTGAGTAAAGAAAAATACCTGATATGGCTGCAACTAACAATTATTTTCTAATCTACAGGTTAATCTGTCGATTATTTTCTCAGTTAATAGATTCTTTGTTTTGCCTGTAAAATGTCAGAAAAATTGCCCAGAATGCCCAATAAAATCGGCTACAGTTGCAAGAGCTTGTGTTCACGCTGAAGGCCATTTGTGGCTTTCTTTGACCTAAATCACTGAGATACTTTGTCTTTGACACCATTTTGTTATAAGTGCATTTAGATTGAGACAGTCAAACCACAAGCAAATTAGAACTCTTATGTGGCTTGTTTATTGATGATAAACTGCCATCTAATTAGATTTGTAGACTGGAGGGCAGTAATTCCTGACCCTGCTGCTTTAGTGCATAGTGGATTTGTCTGCTCGGTGAACCAAAGAGAAAACACTCGGTTGTCAAAAACACACTTTCAAACTCAGCAGCCTTCATTTAAGTGACGTACAGTAAAATACCATATGCTTAAGTATGATTAAGCCTTTGATTTGTGGAGAGCGGTGTCCAAATGATTAAACAAGGTATATACTTTGCCCTTGCCATGGTCAAGGTTTGGCTTGATTAAAGATCACAGTGAAATTACATTTTTAGATCTTTATAAAAATATAAAAACCAGCGGGGAGAAAAATACAATTTGATCTCTTAACGGGATGTCTGAATTTGTATTTTCCAGTTGTAGTAAGTAGTAAGGGTTAAAAGCACACCCTCACAGCAAGTGTGCTCTTTATTTCATGTCGTTCCTGCTCTGTCTCTCCTCTGTACACAAGTTCATTGTAGACCTGCACTGGACTCAGCCATATGGCAGCCTATTGGGCTCCAGATGGAGGGCACTAAAGAGTGAGGTCACTGGTTCTCACACACACACACACACACACACACACACACACGGGAACAGACAAACCGAGGAAGGTAATGACATGATAATATCCTAATTATATTTTGTTGGCCATCCATTGTCTCAGTCTTTTACTAAATGAGCTACATTTGTAGTATTTTAGTTCAGGAGTGTACCTAACCATCCTTACTAGAACATAAGTCTCTAATTTCAGTCATTTTTGTGCCTTGGTCTATAATAGTGTGCTATGTCGTGAACGGTCACAACATACAATCAAGTAAGACAGCCAGCCGGTCACTGAAGAAGTCAGGTAAATCAGCTCAACACTTAAGTGCTGTAGTGACTGACTTTGTTTTCACTCACATGATCTAAACTTGTAAACGTTAAGTGCCAGTGCCCCATTGCAAAAACTAACTTCAGTTTCAAACTTAAGTTGTCCCTTATGCAAAATAAGCTCAGGGGATCAGCCTCTTAAGATGACTCCTTGCCTAAATGTTTAGGTAGTTACTGTCATGATACAGCACGTCACTTTCCAAGGTTACACTTCACTCATCTCATCATCCAAAATGGACAACAAAGAAAATACATAAAGAAAAAGAAAGAAACTGGACAGATGTTCCCCTCGAAGAATATGGAAAGGGCAAACATATAATCCAAAGTAAATTAACCCAGCCATAATAAATACTCACAAGCAGAAGACATGGCAAGTAACTGACAAAATCCTTGTCAGAAACCTTGCTGTGAAACAAAGCGTAGATTAAGTATGGAGAAATAGGAAAATATTGTCCTGATTCAGCCATTGTCTTTAATACACAGATTATTTTACTTTTACAAACTGTACATTTTGGCAAGCATAAATGCATAATGTTTTAGACATCAACTAGCAAAAAGACTAAAGACTGGTCTATTTCTATGAATGAAACTCAACATCTGGACTTCTGACTAGAACGGTTTTCATACAGTTTTTTCAAAAAGTTGGAGAACTTGCAGCAGGGGCCATGGTTCCAGATGAGGACAAGCTTTTATAAAATGATATCAGTTGTGTGGGCACATTGGATTTAATTAACCAATACAAAACAAAATCTTTAGCTTTAAACACTGTAAGAAAATTCTTGCGGCTTAGAGCGCGCTAACAATTTGTTCCAGCACCTGAAACACATCCTTGCCAGACAATGAGTTTGAGTTCATGGTGAATGCGTGGCTAAGACAAAGTAATGTCAGAAAACCACACACACTTTAGCAGAGCACATTCCAGATGCAGCAGTCTGCCTCACAGGCATTTGCCAATCACTCCACACCAGAAAACATCCTGCAGATGGAATGAGATAACAGAAACCATGTGCTGTTCATCTATTTATACTGTGATGCATTCTGATCACAAGCTATGTGAAGCAGAGCCCATTTTTACTTAGAATTCCTACATTTAACAAGCATTAAATTCATAAATGATTTCAAATATATTCATAAATATTATATTAAATGAATAATACTGAATCATGATAAAAAAAAAATGTCTCTGCGTCAGCCCGGTGACTGGTCCAGGGTGTACCCTGCCTCTCGCCCATTATCATAATCCATGATTTTCTGTTTATTTTTCAGTCCAAAGAATTAATAAGAGTTCCACTGCAATCACACTTTTTTATTCATCCTTAGTGAGAGAAATGTGACGATGATGATGATTTCAGATGACATTGCCCTGCCCTATACAGTAACTTAGTTCTGTACATGAAATAGCTCAGATGTGGATATTGCTACAGTAATTATGTCATGGTATAAATGTAGCATGTAACTATTGTATTGTTCATTGGCTCTTTGCAACACTGGGGGTGGGGGCAGGGGGCAGGCAGAAGTTTCTATTTTATTTTAGATATTTATTGTCTTCCGTGTCTGCCAGGCAAGAACTGCCTTCATATCAATAAACTGAGCCCCAACAGTTATAACAAGACGCTGGTTCTTTAAACTTATGAAATAAAAATCTTTATTGATATTATGAATATACATTTTCTAGCTTTTTGCTGCCACAGTGCATAAATATACAACTGATGTAACAAAAACACACACCTCCTAATATTTGTATCTTAATGGAATTCATTACCTGGCCCCTAAACCTAAACCTAACCATAACTTCAACCCACACTATAACCTCATTGGAATGTTTTACACCTGATTCTTAAACAGCTCCTTGAAAACGTGGAGACGGGCTAGAATGACTTCACACCAAAAACATGTTCTCACTCTGAAGGTTAAAACTCTGGTTCCCACAGAATAACACAGATACACACAGGCCTACATGTAAATAATCTCACCTAATTGCATTTTACTCTATAAACAGTTCACAAAAAGCACACATGCACCAACTTGTACTGGCAGACTGTAGGCCACGTGGAAAGACAAATACAGTAGGTATCCTCTACCTTATAGGTCCGTGGTGGACTGCATGATGCTCAATTTGTAGTGTGTATTCTCTATAACAGATGTTATATTTCAATAACAAATTGTTTCAATGAACCCGTATTTGCAGTGTTCAGAGTAATGCGCAACATAACACAAAATCAAATCTTTGCGTACCAAAGTGTTTCTGAGCATATGTGTCCAAGTGAGTGCTTGTCTCAGAGCTGTTGTATCAGGACAGTTTACAGAATATTTTTGGTTTAGACTATGCTTTTAATTTTTGATGATGTTGCCATAAACATTCATAGATTAACCATGACTATCTAACAATACAATGTAGCATTTACATGGAATTATATTGTTTTGGAATCAGATTATGGGTAACACTGCAGTAATGGGCAGGGTTGGTCTCATATTTTGGGGAGAGGAGAAAGCCTACAATATTGTTCTATCAATCGTGTGTGTGTGTGTGTGTGTGTGTGTGTGTGTGTGTGTTTAGATGGGGCTTAGTAGTGTCTGTGCCTTCAGGCTTTAGTCTGGCCCTTTCTACTGAGGTTCTGTCTCCTATTTTTTTTCCTTTTCAATTTCATTGTGGCTTTATTACCATGGGAGACAGATGTTTACATTGCCAAAACAATAACAATTATTTTTTACATAAACAGAAGAATTATTGTTGCTCTCACTTGGTTGATAATGCTTCTCAGAGAGTGACCTAATGCACCACCACCACTACCACACACACGCAGTGAGGGAACAGTGTGTGTGACAGTAAAAAATCAAAAATGCTGTATGAGGAATGCAGCAGGTCAGGTATTTGTCTCCAGCAGAGAAGCTGCCTTTACTTTGTTTGCTCCTTTTCCTTTCCAACTAAATAAAAGCCAGTAGGAGACTTAGCAATTAATGCGTGGGTCAATGTGTGTCATGCTTCTTTGCTTTTTCTTACTCTCTCATTTGTTGTGACACGGTCCAAACTGTGGAGACACTAGTAAAGGAACAACAATGTCTCTTATTATTTACAGATCACCTAGCTGTATGACTCCACTTACAGTAAAACCTTCCACTTAAATTGCTGACTTTGCTGACTGTGTAAACAGAACGACAGATATTTGCCCACAGTTAGCCATAAATGGATATAGACTTAATCAAAGAGTTTTCATATGAAGACCTCTGCTCCTCAGGAGTCTCAATGAAAAGAACAGCCATGTCATCAAATGCAGATCTTTTGAATAGGGTCAAAATTTAAAGCCAAATTTAAATTAATACTCAAACATGCACCTGTACCATGTCAGAAAGGTAATCTGTAAGGAGTTTAAAGTACTTATATCAAAGAAGTGTTTACAAAGTGGGTCACAGTTAGGAATAAAATAAAAAATACATAAAGATTCAAATTAAACACAAAAAAACACTGAAATAAAATTTATATGACCTTTGATTAGAATAATGAAAACTGGTAGGTGTGTGCAAATATCAGCGGAACAGTATAGCCAGGCAAACGTCATCATTAGTCAATAGATAAATGTTACGACAAGAAGTTGGAAGATATGCGGTTTGTCATCTCCCTTCAGCATAATAGAATGTTGTCGTACAGGTGTTGATAGAATGTAGTTTTGCTTCCCACATTGCTTACACACTTTAGTTAAGGGCCCTTTATTCAAGTGTCATGTACACGCCGCAGAAATGTCAGCAGACATATTTTAATCTTTGAGTGAATATGCATTATGTAAGACGTGGCATATACATGCTTGGATAAACATTCCACGTTCAGCGTTGTTAAACCATTTTAGGGATGCTTGGTAGTTTTGCTCATCATTTCCTGTTGATCAATTAAAGAATTAGTCTGATCAAATCAGTTGACATATCAGTTTCACTGGTGCCCGGCCTCATGTCAGGTTGCAGTGAAGTCATTGCAACGCTGATGGCTAGATGACCACAAGCACCGACTTGACCCAGTGGTGCCCAGCAATTGTCAGGTTGGCGTATCAAGGCCTGTAGTTTTAACTGCCACTCTCACTGTAATATGTCTTATTCTCTTCAGTAGTCTCTCTTTGACCTGGCACAGCTTTTTTCAGACAGACATGTTTCCTTGTTGTTCCCTTTGCCGATACCGAGTTGTAGAGTAGTTTTAGTCAGCTCTTCGGTTATTGTGAACCGGGAGACCTGATCCTGGGTCTTAGGTTAATAGATGTCCAAGATATATGCTAAAAGTAAATGATTTAGAGGCAAGTCTTGAGGGACCCCTTACCTATTGGGGTGGCTGTGGCTCAGGAGGTAGAGCGGCCGTTCGGTCCTTGGTTGTGTGTGAATATTAATTTCTGTTTTTATCAGCAGGTGGCTCATTAGCCTCTGTGTAAGTACAGACCATTTACCAACTGGCAGGAAAAGGATGTTTCCTCACATCTGTTTCATTTAAAGGCTAAATGAACAGCGACTCACACGAGGCAGCAAACAGCTCTGTCAGTTGAAACTAGGCAGCCTGCACTGTTGGTCACACCCCAATCAGTGACATCACAGCAGGTGATTTCCCTCAGCCAGCACAGGCAGATTTTATTCAAATACTTTGCACGCTGATTCGGAGGTTAATAGGTGTTTAACTGACAGGTTGGTTTGTTTGGCTACGGATTCATAGCAACACAGGAAAACAGACAGATGTCTATCTGCTGTTTTTGATGCCCAGTAAGAGACAGTGGGCCCTATCTAATCATGCAAGCCCTACAACAAATGCAAAGTTGTAGTTCTTGGGAACAAAGACTATGTTGGTGTCTCCACCAGCTCATGTTTGTGCAACAACAGGAAGGGCAAACAGGCTGGCTGAAGGTGTGTGTATGTCAGTGTAGGGCTGTACCGAATAGTTTGAAGCTTTATTCATAACATCGACTTTGAAATTCCAAAACAACTATTGAATGCTGCACAGCTTTTAAAAAAAAAAAAAAAAACAGTATTTGCATGTCCATATATTCACTTCTGGGGCAGCTGTGGCTCAGGAGGTGGTGGTCCACTAATCGGGTCAGTGGTTTGATCCCTGGATCCACTAGTCTGCATGTCTGCATGTATGTGGTATGTGGTGTAAAGCACCTTGAGTGGTCGGGAGACTAGAAAGGAGCTACAGTCTAGTTAGGTTACAGCACCGTCCTTTGCACGAGTGAGTGTCGGGTCACACGAGCTTCTGCGCCTGACTCTTGGGATTTTCACATTAGCCTGCTGCCTACTAGATGTATTTATAGTGACAAAACTGATGAGTTGTATTCATTAGAGAAGATGAATCACTTTTCAAATTATTCAAATTAAGGATTTTCATAAAATATGACGACAGAAGCTTCACTTGAAAACCTCAATAGAAGCTTTGAATGTAAAAACAAAAAGACATTCCAGTCTGCATCAGAGTGATGTGGTGAAAAGTAAATACACTCACATCACTGGTCTCATAGCCATAAAACAGCTGAGCCAATCACAGTGGAGCTTGAAAACAAATGAAGAATCAGCTTCTGCAGGAAATTATAATTTAGTTTGTATGGTGCAGCACGGCACATGAACACACAGCACCACAGAGCCAGTGCAGCCAGAGGCAGATGGTGTGGGGTTTTTAACTGTTAAATGTACAATTAGTACAGACATGATGGAAACAAATAACTGAAATTGTTTTGCATAGCCGTTTACATGATCGCATGAATCCAACGCTATTTCAGTAAGAAGTATATTATAAATATCATATATGCTTCATAATAACATTTTTTTTAAAAGAAGAACGATTGACTTTTTTAAGTTGGAAAGGAGGCTGTCACGCAGGGGATTAATGAGTTCCCGTAATCCAAAGTCTCTCACACCAGCAGAATAGTGGACCAGTCTGATGTGTTTACATGTAGCAGCGAGGTGTCATTTGCATGTACTTTAAAGAAGCTACACACACACACACACACACACACACACACACACACACACACAGAGGACAGCCTTGTGTGATGGCGCTCTGCTCCAGCGCAGCACTTCCTAAATCGGATGTAACAGATTTATCAACATATGTGTCTGCTGCCTTCAGATGGCTGCAGGGATTTCATGAGCTGAAGGAGAAGCTTCTCATTCAGCATAAAGCAGCTGTAGACAGTAGATACTGTTCGAATAACTCACTCATTTATAGATCAGCGCAGACTGGCTTACCAGCTGAAATCAACATAAATCCTGCTTCAGGCACTTTATACACGCTTTGTTGTCAATTTAAATTCATCTGCTGGTTAGACGGTGTTTAAAACATTTATTTACCTTTTAAGCATTATTGCCTTATTTATTTAAATGTTATTTTTGGGCATTTCCGCCTTTTTTCATAGTCACAGTAGAGAAAGACAAGGAAGGCAGGGGGAGAGAGAGGGGATGACATGCAGCAAAGGGCCAGAGCCGGATTGGAACCTGGGCTGCTGCAATAAGGCCTGATACATGTGCTCAGTGTTATTGCCTTATTTCTGATGTTGCCCTAGAAACAACTCACTTTGTGCTGCCTCATTTGAATAAACTTCCCACCTGTTTGTTCCTGTCCTCCCACCAAAATACTACAAAGAGAATTTTAAAGTCAGGAAAGCAGGAGGTCTGTTTGCACTGGTGGTTTCACAGTCAAGAAAAGTGGGCCCTGTGTGTTGACTAGTTGACATACATTAAGACTGTTAAGTGTCAAGGGGGTGATTTCGGGCAGCATGGGAAGAACCCCGACGCACACAGTCGAGGCAGGATGTGACAGTTGAATGGTTTATTGCAGAAGTGATATATACAGTTACAGGCAGGTACAGGTACGCAGGCAGGCGGGATCCAGTACAGATCCCAGATAGCAGGACACAGTGTATACAGAGGCTTGAAAGTAGGACATGAGCAACATTGCAACTTTGACAAACTGGCAAAGGAACAGAGTTAGTGGGTCAGTAAATATAGACAGTGGCTAATGAGGGAATGAGGTGCAGGTGGGATGATGGGCGGGGAAGCTCAGGTGAAGGGGATGAGGTAATTGCAGGGCAGATGGGAGTGTTAGGATCTGGCCTGGGAAATGGAGCTGTGGCTGAAGAGGGAGACAGAGAGGCGGACACTGTGACAGTGACAAACTCCAGTTACTACGTCCTGCTGTTGTAGGAAACTACTTGAAGTGTGTGGCTGCTCAACTACTGTTTGCTGTAATATTAAAACTCTTCTTGCTGTTACCACAGTACCCATGAGTGTTGCAGGACAGTTAAGGTGTTTATGAATATGATTTGAGTGTGATGACTGATGGGAATGCTAAACAGAGTATTACCTGAATTTAGCTTTGTTTTACAGAGCTCACTCACCTCCAGGTCCTTCTGAAGGAAGTCCTGTCTTACCGTTCTCTGGGGGGGATTTGCGGGGTCGTCTACCTCCTGAACTCCAGTGTTTACTGACGCGTTTTATCTAGGACTGAAACGATTCATCGATTCAATCAATTACTAAAATGCATCGAGGCTTCGTTTAATCCATATAACTGAAATCATGATTGATTGTTCAGAAGCAAAAGTAAGCCGCAGTCCTCAGCTGTCTCTGCTCAGATGGTCTTTGGCGTCAGATGTATGGCCTTCTTGATCTTTCTTCATTTCTTGAATGTTCAGTCATGACCAGCAATTCTTGGAATTCTATGGAAGCTTCAGCATTCATTATGTGTCTCCACCCACAGTTTCCTGTCCAAAACGTAAACATTAGCGGTCTGGCAGAGAGCTTCAGGAAGTTGCTGTCAAACCACGAGAATAATTGAAGACCTTTGTCTCAGTCATGTGATGGGAATGACACATTGCCTCCAGAAAAATGGAAAGACAGTTTACTCTGTCAGCAGTGTTGCTTCCAACAAGTGATCATGAAGTAAACCAAAGTGTGTAGGGGGGCTGTCTTTGGATGGTGATTCATAGCGATTTACTGGTTTTGTGCAGTAAATCGCTATGAATCTAACGACATAATTTTCCCATGTCGGTTATTTCGGTTATTTAATCCTGTTAATATTGTGTGTTCATGTACTTTTCCCTTGAAACACTGCGCGTGTAGTCACGTGACTCCGCCCCGTCCTGCGCAGCCTTCAGACCAGGGTCTAATGCACAGGGAGATGTTAGCTAGCGCAGTTGTGGAAACAACAGACAGACTTTATTAACGGACACACTGTGACCCACACTGCACATTTACCGCCAGATTAACAACTTATTACTCGCTCACTTTCACTGTCACTTTCTGCCACTCACTCTCTCATTCGTTCATGCTCTTACAGTTTACAGGTGTTTTTATAATAGCACCTGTCACGTAGATGTCCTTTGATGAATGAGGAGAGGAAGCTAGCAAAGCGTGTTTTACCGTGCTCACACAGTGTGCAGGTGAAAATCATTTGTTCCGCAGTGTCTGCACATCAACCGTACCTTATTAATGAACATTATTGTGAAATCTGTGAGTAAATAAACCCAGCTTTAATAGTTGAGCACATTATTTGTCTATTTACATCAATGAAACATGAGGGCAAAAAAAACAACTACAAAAAAACAACATTCAAAAACTAAATAATCGTTCAATAATCGTAATCGAGGTGAAATGTTGATTTTAGGTGAAATCATCCAGCCCTATTTTTAACCCTGTGTGAGTCAAATGTCATGTCCTGACAGCCAGAAATCAGTGGCTGAAGGGATCACATCTGAGTCACATCTGGAATGGAATAGCCCTTTAAACCTTTCAATCCGACCCCTGTCATCCTGCCTATTCAATACACAGCAGCGCTTAAAGATGCTCTCAGAGTACAGTAAATGGTCATCTCATGTGGTGTGCATACATGTACACACACTTATGGAGGCAGCTAATACCACAAAGAAGGAGGAAAAAAGAATCATCTGCTGCTAAACAACAAGTATGGGATTATAGGTTGAGATTAAATCTGTCAGTGTTTAATCTGCTTCAGAGTCTCACCCGAGACCCTGACCCTCCACAGCTTGCGGACACAGAGGCTTCTACAATCTTTTCATATAAATCTTTAATCAATCAGGGAAGTAAGTGAGGGCTGCAGTCTTAGTTAAAGTCTCAGCCTGGGGATGGGTGGTACGGTCAGTGGGATACACACATGTGGATTTGACAATAAATATCACATTCTAATGTAGTTGTTGAAATATGATTAAATGCTTTCAGTTCCTAACATAATAGCGTAATATCCAATACATTGGATCATTTGCCAGTAAGCCATTTGAATGCCACAAATACTCAAACACTGGCCTGTATTTACCTCAGCTTCAGAGAGAACCAGGCCTTTATATAAAACAGAGTTTTTCTTTTAACATAACCTGCAGCGATGCTCAACATTAAAAGCCTTCCAGTGGGTTAGACAGAATGATCATTCTCCTCATTGGTGGACTTTTAATTTGACCCAGAACCCTGGTCATAGTTATCCAAGGTTAAAATCATGGGTACCTGGACATGGTTGAAGATACTTGAAGACGTTTCGCCTTTTTAAAGTTTTTAGTAATGGAAAAGGAAATGGTCCGAATATTACTAAAGAGCTGGACCAATAAGAATGTGGATACGATAAAGATGCAATCCTAAAACTACCCTCCTCTACAGCTGGTTAGTGGCTTTACCCTGACTTTGGGGAGATGAACAAATCACAATTCAAATCCCTTCACTGTAAAGCTGTTTAACCAGTGGTATTTTGTCATTGTTATTTTTTATGGCACAGTGCGATCCCTCACAAAAATGTGAAGGATTACTTCAGGACCTGGCACTTCATCAATGAGAATATTTGTTTCACTTTTTTCTTGCTAATGTCTGAGTGTAATGTGAAAATACATACATGTACATTTTCTTCCTGGGATGCATGCGCCAGGACCCCCCTAGAAGGTCAGAAGTCCACCCACCGCAGTCTCACAATATCCTGTGGGAAACATGGCTACTAATAGTAGTAATACGTGTAGTTGTACTGAAGTTTGAGAAGTAGCCAGTAACCAAAGTGGTTTTCAGGAGTGGAATCAGTAGTAGTAGTAATGTGCATTTATTATCTGGTCATCTCATTATTGAAGCTGCATAGAGAAATATATGGCAAAATAAACGAAATCAAAAAAAGGACAGAGATATATGCACACAGTGAAGTGTGGAATTAGAAAATGATGTCAATATTGTAATCCAAATATTTATAAATTCTCCTTGCACACACAGTCAGAGTAATGGATCCAGATATGAAATTTAACACAGAGAATAATATTTTTGGACTGAATTGTATTAATGTTCCTCTAAAATAAATGAAGAAAAAGATTCAGATACACTGTTCCACTTGATTAGATTATTTAGATAAACCTGTGATGGTACTCTGCAAGTATGTGAATAACCCTGGTTTTCTCTCCCACACATCTATGTGCATGACTGCCAGGGGTCACCACTGCTGCTGCTGTTGGTTCCCACAACCTACTCGCCAAACACAAAGTAGATTTTCTGTCAAATCTGGATTTTAGTGAAAGTCTACTACCAGTGTTTCCATTTCATTATTACTACAATATCTGCATGTTTCAGCTACTTTGTATTATGGTAGGCATAGGCAGCTAAAATACGTCGTTATGAATGAATATGAATCCAAGACGGAATTCCTTCGGCTTCCAGTAGGGGCGGACTGGGGCAAGAATCTTCCCGGGAATTTGTCCCTGGTTAGCCTACTCTGGACAAAGTATTTGTAGAGGGGTTTTATTGCCTTTAGAGACATTGATTCCTGTATTATTGAGAATTTTTTTATAATATATGTAAATGATAATTATAATATATGTAAATGATATGGACAATAATTTTTTTCTGCGCCAAAAAAAATGACCAATACACAAACTCTCAAGCTCGTGACTTGCATTATAATTATTATAAGGATTACTATACCACAAAAACATAACGCTATCAGTAAAATATTAAAATGGTAGGATTGATATTAGTACAAAATGTTAGGATATAAATATAACTTTCTTAGTATACTAGTTACCTGCTAGTAGTACTAGTCAGGGGCCAACTTTAACATCAGACAAGGTAAGCAACAGTCGTAGAAATGATAATTTCACCTAGACAGTGGCTACAGCAGTTTGAAGACCAACATTTATCATTTCTGTGGTTTATGTTTTATTTACCCAGAAACATATCTGACTTGTGGTTAGTGTCTAAGCTAATCAAACAAAAAAACAGTAAGCCATCACGTTAATCTCATTGATACCTGTGTAACTGTTAGCTACCTCGGTTGCAACAGATATCACCTTAGATAAATAGCAAGCTAGCCAAATAAGCCATGGCTTCATCAGTCATACTCTGCTGTCATCTCCTCTGCCCGTCTCATGTTCACCGTGTCAGTGTTCGTACTGGGGCCGCCAGCATACTCACTGCTGTCTCTGCAGTAGAAGTAGCAGCAGCACCAAAAGAAAAGGCTCTCATTTTGAGGCACTTGGCTGCACCTGCCTCAAGCAACGGTTTTTTCTCCCTCAACCCTTCAGCACCACCTTTGTGTTGTTTGTGGTTGTTTTTATCCACGATTTTTGAAGCACACATAACCAGGCCCACATTTCAAGCTTTTCATTATGTTCTGAAGTAGAGTGTGTGATTGATTGACATAGCCAATCATATGAAAACAGCCCCGCCCCACTCACATCTGGGCTAGTAACCACACACTTTTGGCTAGGCGATCAAGGCACATACCAATGGTTTTTCAACTACAGTTTGTGTCTCTGTTTTAATACTATGTGGGTTATTGGCCCAATTGTCCAGCGGCCCACCGGGAAAAATACTCCCAGTCCACTCTTGGCTTCCAGTGTCAGAGGTGTTAACTCCACACATGCCACTAAACTAAAAAACTATATTAACTATACACCATTGGACTTAATTCATGTGCGGCTCGATAGTCCCTTTTCAAACTCAAAACAGCTCCATGTTCCCTCAGTATAAATAGAACAGTGCCCATACGTCTGGTATATTATGGTAACAAAACTGCATAAAGCTGTGTGTACTGAATGCTGAAGTATTAGTAAGGAGTCCATGATCTATCAGGGACACAAGGATAATTTTTATGCCCACATTTCTGTTGCTTCCACATCTAAGTCAGTCATCAGATTGTTGAAATATTCCTTTAGAATAAATACATAAATAATTAACTGTTCTCTCTATCCTTCTGTGTGTCTTTTTTAGAGGATGAACCTGTAGTTTTTGCCACCAACTCGCTTCAGAGGCGTAAAAAGGGGCTGGGCTTAACAGGACTGCGCACCACTGGCTCAGGCTCCACCCACTCAAAGAACAAACCGGGCCTTATGATTGGCATGCCGCAGAACTTCAGACAGATCTCATCTATCATTGACGTGGACATCTTACCCGAGACACACCGACGTGTACGACTCCACAAGCACGGTACCCACAAACCACTGGGCTTCTACATCCGTGATGGGGTGAGCATGCGGGTGACACCACAGGGCGTGGAGAAGGTGAGATAAAGGATTTCATTTTAACCTACTTACCATTCTAGATAACTTCACACCTTTCAAGCTGACAACATTGTTATTTTGGGCCAGTAGGACACCTTCATTTTCTCTGAAAAGATTCACTCTGAGAGAAGAGAGAGGGAGAAAAGGGAAGGCCAGCATATGTATTGGTCTTAGCGGCATGAATCATGCCACTAATGTCAGTACTGAATCATTTAATGTCAGCTGTGAGAACTTAATACAAAGTTCTGTTAGAAAGACTGATCACTTTGTTTTTCATACTGTTCCCTCAGATTAAATAAACACAGATTTTATCTTACCTACACCTCAAATGAAACCACCTCCTGCACTCCTGATTATGCTGCCAGTTACATTTCTGAAATATGTCTCAGCTTCTCTTCTCATCCTGACAATAATACATATTTTAAGACTGCATTTGTTAAGTAATTATAGAATGTTATGATGGGAAGGTTAAATTCTCTCACAGTGCGCACCAGTCTTTGTGAAATAGAAACTCAGAGACTCAACATAGAGCAGGCCATTCAGCCAAACTTAGTAACTGGGTAAGAAGGTCAGGATGATGATTAAGAAAGGATTCAGAGAGTTCCTCTGCCTTTGCTGCCTTCATTAGATGCAATCTCAAGCAATTAATTTGTGTGTACCAGATAACTAATGACCAAACATGGAGAGAGTTTATGGACATGTTTTGATGTCACACTCGCATTGGCTATGTAAACATAAAATTGAGATATTACAAAGCATGGAGCATACACTTTTGAGCTGTATACAACATAATAATCATTGTACAGGCCAAGTTGTGTTAATGCACCTCATTACAGAGCATTATTCACTGGAGAGCACATGTGACCAGGTATCATAGTGGGAGTGGCACACATTCATGACTGTTGAAGTTAGAGAATCCTAAATTTGGAGGAGTAGCAGTTTGGCTTTTTTGTGTTTATTCTGTTCTCTGCAATGTGTGTTCACACTGTATATTTCATTTGTTTTGATAGCACTTTCCCGGTGTGACGTTTGATTACTTGATTTTTAATTTTGATGTCTTTAAAAGAGACTCAACTGATGTGAAAATACTGAAGGAGAAGCTAAATTTATTTTTTATTTTATTGGGTTATTTAACAGGGTGCATACAGTATCAATAAACCCATAATAAGGTTATTTTTCATCTCTACTCCCTGTACAGATGTGATAAACAAAGAATACAATATTTACATTTGAAAAATTGTTGTAATAGTTAAAAGCATGCAGGATAGTAATACAAATGATTATTAATGTTAGTAAATATATCAAACAAGACATAACAATAATAATGCTACATTGCTAGGTAATTAATACATGCAGCACAGAAGCATACAACACAGCAATAAAATGGGGGATAAAAATGTTAACAGAAATATGTAGTAAACAGGGCAACATTGTGGATATTATTAGGCACAATTTCAAAAGAACAACATAGAAGCATACAGTAGCACACAGACATAAACGCTACCCACACCTACACGAGTCCCTCTGGCACATAAAGACATGCAGGTACATAAGGACAGACCAACTCATTCCTATCATATTGTAATTTATCATTGTTTTTAATATGAGGACTACAAACATTTTTGAAATGACACAGTTAATGTTTCTGCAGTTGTGTACAAAGCCAATGCCAGAAAAGGAGCTTATTAATATAATAATATAGAAAAGATTTGGACATGTTGTCTGCTGTATGTGTTGTAGATTTGGTAATATGAAATCTAGGTTCTCAGGTTGTGAAACATGTTGTGTAACATTTGACATTTGATCTTCTCTTTTTCCTTCTCCTCTGTCCTCCTGTAGGTTCCAGGGGTGTTCATATCCCGTCTGGTACGTGGCGGGCTAGCAGAAAGCACAGGGCTGCTGGGAGTTAATGATGAGATCCTCGAGGTCAACGGCATCGATGTAGCAGGGAAATCTTTAGATCAGGTAAATACAGGGTCCAAAATGAACCTTCTTGGAGACGGTACTACTAGAGTTCACTCAAAACTGGCTCAACCAATTATGTGTACATTTTTCATCATCATCTTTTTTTTGTGGCAAAAGCCAAAATATACTATGTACTGTTACACTGTAATATTATTAATCATTAGGGCTGACCCCGAATAGTCAAAGATTTGATGCTTCGATGGGCGGATGAAACGAGGATCATACCATTTTTGCGATATGGGGGTGCTCAAAGTCTGATTTTACACAGAACTACCTCCCAGTAAGTTAATATACAGCCTATTATGATGTAAATATCAACATATAATGATGGAAATAAAAATGTGAAAAGAAAGATGCTTTTAATAATTATTTTTAACCCCTTAACGCAGATTGTCGCGAATTCGCATCACACCTCTTCCTTTCAGACTGCAGCTGAGATAGCGTTTGTATTCCCCAATGCCTGTTTGTGCATATTCCATACGTAGCTAGGAACCTTTTGCAAGCCCTGGTTTCTCGTTTATGCCTGTTGGCACTAATTTGCATCATACCTACATCATACCTGAATTGATATCTTTTCTATGTTCTATAGACAAATTAACAATCTTCACTTAATTTAACATCAGCTAGAAAGCAAGTAAAAACACAAATCAAATTTTTTTTTGTAATAAAATTCAGGCGTCAAGTGGTTAAAGTGCGTGAACAAAATCCAAAATTATAACCCTAACCCTTAAGGAAAGGGGTGTCAGAGCACATGTGTGGGCGTAGCTATGTATGTGTATTACGTAGCCAATGCAAGTGTGTGTGGTCAGGTTGAGAGACAGCACACCTTGGTGTTGTGCTGAGTTGTCCGCACCTCGCGGGACTTTCGGATCATTTATCACCATCGATGGACCACACAAAGAATATTATATCGTTTTTAAACGATATAATATTAGTTACTTCAAATAGACCCGCGAAGAACCGCGATAAAGCTATGCAGCTTCTCAAGATTAAAGCGGAGCTACCTTGGCTACCTGGCTTACCTAGGCAACACTTGACAAATCTGATTCTACAAAGTAAATCCTTAGTCGGGGATAGCCCTATTAACCAAATGCATTAACCTGTCAGTATTCATATCAATATCATTGATCATTTCAGGGATCTCACACATAGTAAGGAGGATGTTTTTCTTGTTTTTGGCAGGGTTTCTTTTATTGTGAAACTAGCAACTAACTAACAAAGTGTTCTTAATTCTGGGCATTATTTTATGGTAAATCGACAAACAAACAGATCATTGACCAAATGTTTTGTCCCACTGCTGTAAATATATTTTAAGAACATTTGCCTTGGAACTTTGGAGACATGTCTGATTGGTATATCTGTCATTTCAGGTTACGGACATGATGGTGGCCAACAGTCACAACCTCATAGTGACTGTCAAACCGGCTAACCAGAGGAACAATGTGGTGCATCGTGGGAGTAAAACTTCAGTAGGCAACTCTGGTTCTGTGGGCTCAGCTGGATCTACGAGCTCCGCTCTGTCACATGACTCACCAAGCCCCGCCTCTCAGAGCAACCCCATTACTGCAAGGTATGACATGGACTGGACAGAGGGACTTAGACTGAAGCTGCTGATTTTATGCGCCAGCTTTGTGCTCATTCATGCCAAGAAAATCCACAAAACAAGGACTTACAAGTTAACAATAAACAATATTTCTAACAATAACAGTAAAACAGATGTAAAGGGGAGCAGCTTGCTGTCAGAAAGAGGCGGCTTGAAGCAGCACATATTGGCACACTGGCTTCATGTACATCTGTCTAATGCAGAGTCTCTATCCACAACCTGGAGGAGGAACTGGATGTGTATCAAATAAAGAGTATAATGTTTAGTTAATAGTACACTGTTAGTATAACAATAATATATTGAATACTACATTCATTCGAATTTCATATAATAGTGTACTATTTTAGCACTAGTTGAATATTAAATCCAGTTACAGCTGTTTCATTTCTGTGGGTTGTTTTTATTTATTAAATCCACGTGCAAGAAAAAGGCTCTACATATGTTTCTATTTATTAATGCAATGAACTACCTTGTCAATAACCATATTGTTCAACATTTAATGATTTGCTGTAGCACATGAAACTTTTTTTAATGTCCCTCTCCATCCAGGCTGTGATTGGTCAGCTGACGAAAAGTCACTGGCAAGGACGTCGGCTCTGTGAAAACATGTTGAACAACAAAACAGATACAGCTAACGTTAAATGGCCGGCGAACCATACTCAAACCTTCCTTATCTTCTCCCACTTTTCTTCTGTCTGACCGCTTCGTCTGCAGTCTCCCTGTCTCTGTCACCGGAATTTCTCTCGGTGCTCCGGAGGCGAGTCCGACTATGTTTTGAATGATTATCGGTGGGGCGGGGGTTACTGTAGGTTGTTGTCTTAAAAATGACTTGCACACTGCCCATGAATCATTTTTCTGATTGCACAGTAGGCCCATATGTCTGTAGAGCCACATGCGAGAGCCCGTGTGGGCGGAGATAATGAGCAGACTGCAGCGCACACAGAGAAGACAGCATCACACACACCTTTTTTATGTTTTATTAAATTGCACCCATTTTGTGGTTATGTAATCGAACATGATGACAGCAGCCCTAAAATAATATGTCTACAAGAACATTTAAATTCACATTTTTTAAAAGCCTTTCCTGGTTAAAGAATTACAAGCGTAAATGTAAACATCTTCACTGTGACACCCCATGATCTGTTGTGATGTCAGTGATGAACCAAAGCCCCCCTGTCTGTCCCAAACAGATGGGACAAGATTCATTAGTATCAGACTTTGAGTTCATAAGCAATTATTCATGTTTTCAAAGCGGTGATACAACTAAATACGGTCTGGCTTATGACAACCAAACAGTGTTTTCACTTTTCTTGTAGTGGCTAAAACCTCACTTACCTTTTTATATTTCATATCTTTAGTGCAGAAAGAAATGAAAAATTCCAGCAATTTGTCCTTGAACACGATGAAAAGTTTGCACATACATCAGTTCAAACTGTGGCAATATAATGTAGCTTCAGGACTTCAACAGAAAACCAGCATTAATCAACCATACACCAAACAGAATTATCACCAACTCTGCAGTTCCCCTCAGCTCTATGAGATTTTACTGTAAGCCTCTCCCTGCACATTATTTTGGTTTTTAAGGCAACAACTTTATTGTTGTGGTTCCGTCTCATCGCAGTGATGGCCGCGGCAGCAGGCAGATGTTTTCCCTGACAAAGCTCTGATAAAGCCTCCGCCACGACCTGCTCAGCAGCAAACAGCAGACAGACACAGTTAGAGACGAACTGGTGAACAGTGGAGCCTTTTGCAGCTAAAGAGCCAGATGTTTCCCTCAGGAGCTGGTGGAGACTAAAACAGAGCTAACAGAGAGAGAATACTGGACTCAAGTTCATCAGATGAACAAAGTGGACAAAAACAGATAAATGAAGGTTCAACAGAAGGTTAGCATTTCTCTGTCAGTGCATTTCTAGATTAATTCTATAATCATTATTTGCTCTCTTGTCTGTTGTTACCACAGCAACAGCATTGCAGAGGGCGACAGTGACGATGAAGATGACGATGGCGACCTCATTCTGGAGAATGACTGTCTGACACCCTTCGACTCCCACCGGGTAACCAACAGCAACAATACCAACCTCAACAGAGACTCACCTAGCAACAGGCCGCACAACTCCACTGTGGTTAGGCCCCTCCCACAGAGTGTGTCATTGCCCAATAGCGTTGGGGCATCCCTGAGTGACAGCTCCATGATGATGTCCAATCACAACGGAAACCCTGCCCACACGTCTAGTAGCAGTCAAGACAGCATGAGAGAAGATGGCAACATAATAACATTGTAACCACGGCAACACTGACAGCTACACTGTAACAGTCAGAACAATGAAATATAACCACAGAGTGCTGTAACCATGACAATTACAGATGGCTGTGCTTCCGTCAGCCAGACTCAGCAGCACCTTTTCTTTTAAAGGTTCTTGCTGTTGGTTCTCTGATAGTTCCTCTTGTAAAGTGGACTGACTCTGAGTGTTTGACACTGACAGCACCGCAGAGATACAGGACAGCGGGTTCTGCTAGCTTCTTACCCCTTGCCAGCCTTGGTGGATTATGGGCTTTCACAATCTACAGGTAAAACAACACTGACTTTTGCTAATGTACAGAGCTGAAATATCAGGTTCTGTACGTAAAAAAAAGGTTTATATTCACCCCAGAGAAATGATTGAAATGCCATAATGTGTTAACTGATCAGTGTGGACAACAACTTTGAGAAATAATTGAAAATGCTCTTGTAAAGGCCATGAGTCAGTTTGATGTCAGCATACTTAAGAAATCATCTCTATCCCAAAATTGCTGGTGAAGTATAACAAAACCAACAAACAAGCAGAAACAGCAATCACAAACATCCCCGTTAACTGCAGTACAACAAGACAATGAAATAAGGGCTCTATTTCCGTGGCAGCACTACAACCAGTGCAAGCAGCTCCAACTGTTTTAAACTTTTTATTCTTGTGATTGGCAGAGAGCATATTAATGAATCACCACAGCCTCTGCTCTATAATCACCTTCAGTCACCTAAACAGCAAGTGAAGACTCCCACAGTCTGTGCTGTACCACTTTGCACCGGTCGTTTTACTTGCAACACCGAAATAGTGCCCTGATTTGTGTTAGAAATCCCAAAAATCCAACTTATGTACAGGACAGCAGAACAGAGAGAAGGAAACGTTATGTGGCTGAACCAGTTAAAGTGAGAGGTATTAGCCATTTTTTTATTTGCTTTTTAAATTTCTTGTAATTAACTTAATCAATTATCAGACAATAATGTTGATTCATCTCATTAGTTTAATTTAAAATGAAATATACATTGGATATACATGTTTTTACATTATTAAAAAAAGGTGGTCAGTTGACTATATTATTAGACAGCTTTGGCATTGCACAACAATTTCAGCAGCTGTTATTCAGACAAAGGGGCAGGGGGAGATGGAAAGCTATGTCACATGGCTGATGCAGGTACACAGTGAGTATTCTTCATGATTTACACACTAATATATATAAAGAAGCAGAGACACCAGCCTCCCTTCCTACCGAACTTGCTCTAATCACATATACACATACATATGCACACAAACACACTGTTAAACATCAGGGAGTAGGGCCAGAATAAGGACCTTCAGACTGAGAGCAGTGCAGTATGGGACACAGAGGCCCTGTTATCTGGGTCATATGAACCTGTGTGTGTGAGTCCAGTCTTTGTTGTTGGAGCTCTGGGGGTATTGCCTTACAGTCAGAAATGTTGGCTGACTCAGTCACACACTGCGCTCTTTCTTTACTGACTCCTCTATCTCACATTCTGCTTCCAATTACACCAAAATATTTTTGGTCTGACTGTCAAATGGAATCAATGTCACAATAATGTTTACAAAATAATATCAGCTACATGACGTCCAACAGAAGACGTGCATCCTCTCCGCCAGCTTGGCCTTGGGTGATGCCAGCCTGCCCCAACTGCATTTATACTGGATGCAATAGATTAAGATTCATCAGAAATTAAACAAGTCATAACACCCTAAGTGTGCTTGTGTTAGTGTCCTCTGACAGTGTCAATGCTCCTTCAGTGCCGTGTTGATGTAATCCTGCTCAGAACAGTCACTGTGCCCTGGAGAAGGCAGAGGAAAACGCAGTTTATGCTCCATGTTGAACACAAGTCAAGCAAACCATATAGACATAAGAGCCATTCAATGCACTGAAAGAAATGTGATTTTAACTGGTTAAAAGCAACTATTATGGTAAATAGTTGCCATTTGTGAGTGAAGCAGTTTGTGAGCCAGCTGTTAACACCGAGAGGTAATCGAGTTGAACTCTTACCGGAAAAAAGAAAGAATTGATTTCCATGAGAGCCATGACCTTTTCAAAGGATCACGAAGCACGAAGCTTAAAGCTCCCGCAAAGATAAAGCGGTTTGTCTAATATCTCTTTCTGACAGGGGATGTGTGCGCTGGTCTAGCGGACACACGTTCAATCCTTGTTGGACCCGTTTATATGAGACAGCTGTCACACTTTTCCACACAATTCCTCATTGTCACCCATTCCTTACGTTTCACAGCTAAACCATACAGTTACACAGAAGACTTACCAATTTAAAGTTTGGTTTGCTTGGGCTTTGTGTTTTCCTGTAGCAGTCCTACACCACAACTGATCCCAGCACTGGTCTGTGTGTATAGAACAGCCAAATGTAACTGTCTCCTGACGTGCCAAAATTCAGTTGAATAAAGGCAGAGCCGCCATGGAGCCAGAAGCAGCTGTAGCTTCTCCAGTCAATCCCTGGCTGCTGATTATCGTTAAAACATGGTACTGAGTTTTAGAAATGAAACCTTTAAGCACTAATCCAAGTTTTCTCCACTTTGGTCAGCAGGTTTTACACACAGCCTTTCTGATCATGTTGCTTGTTAAAATGCTACTAGCAACTATCTGGAGGAGTTTTAAGGAAGGCATTAGGGGTGCCTAATATGTCATCCAAGTCCACTGATGCTGTTCAAGAGCCAGGAAAGATAAATCAAGTGCACCTGACCAGAATATTGTGTTTGATGTCAACAACTGCTTAATGCACACACACACACACACACACACACACACACACAGTCCATTTTCATTTTAATGTATGTTACTGTAAAATGTAAATGTGAGATTATGAAACGAGGGAGATTTTCATTACCTGGGAGAAGTTTTTATGTAAGAGAAAATTTTATAATATGTGTAAAATATGGAGAGTATTTTTCTTATTCTTGTATTTTTAAATTGTATATGAGAGGAGACGGGCAACTGAGGTGAACAGTGTGTGATAGGTTGCTGCTGAATGTGTTAACATGCACACAGTGTTCTGTTTGTCTTTAGCAAATGTGGTTCTAGTGGCTTAAAGATCAAGGACGTCTTTTTCAGAATTCAAAGTTTAGCTTAAAATTAAATTCTCCTTCAATTTTTAATGAATGCATGCCTCAATGTACCATGTTAATAATGGAAATCCTGGAATATTCCCCCAAACGAAGTACCGTTGGTGTGCATGTCAGCACAGTCATTCCAGGGTCACATAGGTGCTTATCATGGCTTATAACTCCATAGTTGGAAGGATCATTTTCCCTTGCTGTTACATGATTAACAATTTGTGTCAAGCATGTAACCTGAACTAAAATCTAGTGTACGCGTGGCTGGATTATCAACTGGGCCAATTGGAGCGGACCAGGGCTCCAAAGGCCCCAGCATCACTATGTGGCAATAAATTGGTTTGGCTACATGGACACCTAATGTACACTGAATATACTCTGATAAGGCCATGAAAGTGGCTCCTGCATTGTTACCTGTAATATTTCCATTGCTAAGGTGCTTACAGGGGATTTATTTTTTTATTAAATCTGTGTGTAGTCAATGATCACAAGCTAACTTGGGGGGTGGGGGGGCGGCTGATCAGCTCATTTTTGCTTATGGGCCCCTATCAGACTAATTCGGAGTGTACGCCAACAAAGAAACAGTCCAGTCTCACCCAGAGTCAAGTGAATCTCCAGTGGACCCAGGATGGGCTTATCGTAGCTTAGCACAAAGAATAGAACCAGGGGGAAACTGCAAGCCTAGCCCCTTACTCTGTCTTACTCCAACTGTGTATTTATACGTATTTTGTCTGCTGAATAAAATTACAATTGTAAAAACAAGAAATGATGTGTTCAGGAGCAGTTAGTGTTGGAGCTATTTTTTTGTTTGATTTTTATAACGGCCAAATGGTATGGAGCTGATTTGGATACAGTGTAATTATTCATCACCTTAACTATGTCAAGAATGTATTGTGGAAAACTGAGCCTGGATACCTCATGAAGCTGGACTTCCACCTGTCAAACCCTTTCTTTCAGTGTGGTTCATGTTACAGGAACACAGTCCTTGTAACCTATTTGCTTGTAACACACAACAGTGTGTCCTGGACTGTAACTAAATCAGTTGTGTGTTAAGTTCAGTAGTTTGCCCAGAAATTCTGGTTGGGCTGTCCCGAATTCCATGTTGGGAGCTTTAAGAACGTTCACTTCACCCAGAAGCAGAGCGTTCAGGTCAGCTCAAAATTCTGGAGTCTCCAATGATTTGTTTTTTTGCGTCTAGCTACACTGCTGCATGCAACATATTGAGTCCTGTCGTAGTTACCTGGTTTAAACACTTTTTTAAAAACGATTTTTTAAACGTGTATTTTTCCCATCTTTTAATGGAGCTAGTTATCAGTTTCCACCCTTTTCTTTGCTAAGCTAGGCTAAACACTAGCTGGACCTGGAGATGAAACCGATGCTAATCTTCTCATCTTTGGATAAGAAAACAAACATATCTCACTACACCAGTCTGTTCCTTTAATTAATGGCCATAAAGGACCCTGAGCTCATGTAACTGGATCTGTTTCGAGTTACTGTTACATGTAAAAAAAAACAACAAAAAAAACAACAAAGAAAACAAGCAGGATAAACTGAGTTTACATTGGTTCTCCTGCTGTCCCGAGTCGTTCTGGTGATGCAAAATGGTCCCTGAAGCTAAACGGTACTGCTGATGTCTGACTAACAGCCAGTCTGCATGTGATGATCATGTTGCCAAACTCCTCAGTGTAACATCATTGTGTAACTCCATATGTAGCCCATTCACATCATGATAGCAGGTCAGCTTGGAGATGTTTTGGATGGTCGTGTGGTTAAGCAAAAAATGAAGATGTCCTCCCCTGACTGTACAAGCTTTTACAAAACAAAGGAAGTGCCTTTTTGAATGAGGATACTTGCGTTTCATTGGATGTCATGACCTGCGTGATGTTCAGTACGCAGTTGATGTAGCAGGTTGTGTCAGGTGATGAGGACAGCAGGATAAACGAGCCCGTTGAAGGTTTCTTGTTAGACGTGTGATATGAGTAACCTGCGCTGAACACAGTTGGTTTCTATGTGCAGTCACTAAACTGTGAATGTCATTTGGAGATTAAATAAGATGATTATCAAAAATAAAGTATTATTAAAAGGCATAAATAAATCTTTCTGTTTTCATTTACATAATGCATTTACCTTGCTTCCTTCATTTACTCCTCTGCATTTTCTTTTCTACCTTTCCTTTTGACCACTCTCATTTCTTTCCTGCCATCCTCCATTTGTTTTATCGTTCTTTCCCCCTTCCTATTCCTTTCTTTTCCTTCTTTCTTCCATTCTTTTCCTTTATTTCCTTCATTTCTCCTTCCCTTCCATTCTTTTAATGGCAACACTTCTGTTTTTTTCCATTTTTTCTTTCTTGCTTACCTGTTTTTTTAATCCATGTGAATGACTATCTTTGAACTTTTACAGAGTGAATATTCTAGTTTTGCTTCTTCCAAATAAGTGACAGAAAACACTGCATTGTAGTGCAAAGTACCATCATATGTGGGTGCATCAGAGGTGAAACGGCCCAAGATTTGTACTCCCTCTCTACCTACCTCCGCAGCAGATATCTGCTCGCAACATGTGTACTTTCAGGGCCCACAGTCGATCCCAGACCTCCTTCAAGGTGAACGTAGGGTTCAGTTCACACATTGCTCTCTCCCAGCCTTCCTGCTGAAGAAAAAAGGAAGACATGTCTAAACTGACTCCAGCAGCAGTGTGATGAAACCTAGCAGGGTTGGTCTGGCCAGAAATGTAATCAGCCGGTGATATCCATTACAGGATTAGCTAACCCAAGCACTGCTGCTGTTTGCTTAACTGAGGCGAATAGAGGGTGTTTAAATGACTGGAGGAAATGGGGCGAGGTTGTGAAGAGGACAGAGAAAGAGAAACAGAGAGGTCACAGTGTTCAGATGGAGGTTTTGTGGCTCTGGTTTAGGCAGCCAGCGCAGCTTATCAGGCTACAGTCGTGCAAAAGGCCTTCGTTCATAGGGTCACCTGGTCTCAAGACTGACCATCACTGGCTCTCAAGGGACCACTACAGCCTTCAAAGCTAGGGTCACGTGACTGCCTCCATGGCATTACCCAGCTAGCCCTGCTGCTAGCCAGCTAATGTGCTAGCATGTTTACTGCTAGCTGTGCAATGTTATCCTATACTAGCTAGCTGGTTGGGAGTTTGTTAAGAAGTTGAAGGTATTTTTCAATAGGTTCAACAGTGGGATGATCGTGGTCTTTGACTCCTCCAGTGCCTTTAACTCAATCCAGCCTCTCCTGCTAAAAGCATGCAGGTAGATATCTCCACAACTTCCTGAGTTATCGATGCTACGTCTTGAGTTCTTCTAAAGCAGCAGTTGGTAACAGAGTCATTGCACAAAACCAGCATGATTTGAGTCCTTCTGACCTTTTTAAGTGTAATTCATCTATTGGGTCAATAACATCTTTTTTAAAAGCTTTTTGTATCACTTGAAATATCCCCTTAATAAAGTGTAAAAACATTACATACATTTTATCTTTATATCACAAATCTTGTTTTTTCAGTTGACATGGTTGGCATGTCCCTCATGAACTTAGGATATGACTAATGCAATCCATACATAAATAAATAAATAGAAATAATGAACTGATCCTTTTTAGTTATCATGAAAATCTTTATTTTGTCACCAGGATTGAAAGACCCCCCCAGGGTATATACAGGAATCTTGAAGTAAAATTCAATACCTTTTTAAGACCTTTTCAAGACTTTTTCAAGATATTTTATGACTGCCGCGCCACTTTGAGCTGTAACCGATTAAATCAGCCACACCTTTAAAAGGGACATTTAGGTTTTTAAAAGGAATTTAAATATATTTATAACATATTTATTGCATATATGTCATCAGGTTGTAAGGCCACCTAAAAATTTAAGCATTCACCAACGTTCTCAGTTGCCTATAACAGCCTGTATGGGCCAACAGTTTTCTATGTGAAGGTCAGATTTCCTGGGAAAAGCAGCTGTCTTACATAAGCTATGACGTTTATGTACGCAACATTACAGAAAATCATGTGAAACAGTGTGATTTTGTGTTTTAGTTGGTTTAAACTAGATAATGTGAGCTTGCCTGCAATGCTATGTGTGATAACTTTCATCCACCACTTGATCAATACAACAAAATTCAAATAGGCCAGGAGGGAACAAAGATGAAGAGAATAAACTGAGTGATGAATAATAGTGTTGGCCGTGTAGCACATGCACAACCTGGAGGAGGAACTGGTCTAAATGACTGTATTAGTATATTAATATATTCATTATGTTACTATATTCAATATAATTTCATATAATAGAATATTACTTACCACTAGTATAATATTAATTCAAATTACAGCTGTTTCAGTTTGGGGTTGTTTTTTATTCATTAACTTTGTGCAAGAATAATGCTCAAGGCTACCTGATAGTCTCCAACCTTGATGGTGGGCTACTAACTCATCAATAATCATAACCGTTTATGCAGAACACTGAGTTCAACATTTATAAAGTTTGTTGCAGCACATCAAACTTTTTTAAATCCCGCTCCATCCAGGCTGTGATTGATCTGTTCACAAAAAGTGACACTGACGAGCATCGGCTTTATGAAAAGTTTAACGTGTTTCAATAAAAGGCACCGATTTAGCTAAATAGCCAGCTAACGTTAGCCAAACCCACATGCCACCCATACTTTTAACAAACAAACTTTTGAAAAAACAGGATTTTCTTTTGAAAAAACAGGATTTTCACATTGAAAAAAAATCTTCAAAATTTAATACCTTGTTAAATGGTGATGAAGACTTTTTAATACTTTTTAATGGCCTTAATTTTTGCAAAATTGATTTATAACCTTTTAAGACTTTTTAAGACCCCGCGGACA
The DNA here is from genome assembly GCF_014851395.1 of Micropterus salmoides. Taxonomy (NCBI): domain Eukaryota; kingdom Metazoa; phylum Chordata; class Actinopteri; order Centrarchiformes; family Centrarchidae; genus Micropterus; species Micropterus salmoides. Next base: position 36,992,128 of record NW_024044570.1, read on the forward strand.
CCCTGCCCCCTGTCTTTCAATCCTGGTGACGTCCCTGGCTTAGCCCCCAGGGTGTGCTTAATTTGCACCTGCAAAATCTTTGCACTCGCATCTTTTGTTACTGTATTAGAACTACACTTACTGTATGTCAACAACCAGTGAAGGAGCAAAGATGTTAACAAATAAAAAGCGACAGAAATACTTCCATTTCTCCTCTGTTGAACAAGTTACTGTAATGTTACATGGGCGTTAGAAGCAAAATAAAGGTGGGTGGGTCCTCCTCATGGATGTTTTGTATATGTATAGCCTATATATATATATCAAGAGAACAAGATGTGATGTTTTTTAACACTGTTTTATGTAACTGTAATTCAGTGCTGCAACAAAGACTACATGATGCCTTTAAAAGCATCAGGTGAACAAATGATGAACATTCACTTAAAAAGCATCATTTTTAGTGACAGTGTGTGAGCACAAAGACACACCTGAGCAGCAGGTATCCTATCTGTCACTGCAGCGCGAGCTTTAGCTTTTACACACATCAACGCTGCATGGGGGGAATTCACTGGCCAGACTGAGTTCTTCTGGAGGCTGTGACTTAAATGCTATAGTATTATTTTATAGTATTTATCAACGTTATTGCTTCTCTTTGTTGAGTACATGTCTGCACTGTAAAACAAAATGATTATAATAAAAAAATGTTAATCTAATAATTAATTTTCTTATTATTATTTGGGGGGGCTTAGAACCATGTTAGGGTGGCTTCAGCCCCCCTAAAATAGGCCTAAGACATCCATCTTTGGTTCATAAAAATTTAACAATTTTAGGCATCACAACAGTCGAGTAACATAATGTATGAGTATCTTCCATCATAAAACACACAAAATGAACTGATCCTTATGTGAAAACAACAACAGGAAGTGACATCATAGAAGTCTAATGAGCAGCATCGTGCAGACACAGGCAAGTTACTTTATTTCACTCATTGTGACATTGTGGTTGTCAAGCTAAACGACTCACCCAATTACATGAAATACATTTAGAAAACTATTACTTTGCTATTTCATCAATATGCATGATTTCCTAACCTCATGCATTCCATGTGCTCTCCTGTGGTGCACCACATGAAGAGCAGTGGTCATCTTGAGCAAAAAATCACAACCCTGTCACACCTGTTACTTCTCTGATCATAACGGGGTTGTGTTTTTAACACTGGTTGAGTTATCCAATAATTTAAATGAATTATTGTATTTGATCAGTCTTATACCACATGCATTTAATGTGATAATGTCCATGTTAAAGCTGTGTGTGTGTGTGTGTGTGTACACGTGTGTTCTGCCTAGATTTTCACACCTCAGTGTTAAGAAAATTGCTCTGAAAGAATGTTTGATTTAATGATATCACTTATAGAGACAGGGAAAGAAAAGGAATCAGTGAGTTAAGTGAAAGAGAACAGCGGCAGGAGTGTAGAAAGTCAAGAGTAGCTTACAAAAGAAGCGAGGAGAGAAGCCCTGGGGACTGTAAGCACTGCTCCACAAAGGCCAGATCATTCCCCAGAGCAGTATCCACAGCCAGGATCTTCAAGGTAGAGCAACGAGCAGTAAAGACTCTAGGTTGAGTGTGAGAAAGATTTATAAAATGAAAAGTGTAGAAACCAAGTAGAGAACAAGTACTATTAGTTGTTGAGGTTGCATGTGATTGTTCGACTGAAAAAGAATCTGATTGATGGCTGCTAACCATTTGGCAGCCATCAACTGGATTCCGAAGACCATTTACCAATCTACAGAGCCCTGATCTCTTTCATCCTTTCCCCTGTTGTCCATCATATCCATTTCTCATCATTCCTGACTAATTAGGGTCCGAGCACGAACCATGTGAGGTCCCTATTGATCCCTTTTTTCTTTTTCCTGCAAAGTAAGCTCAACTTTGGGGGCCTAAACATACTCGAAAACTCACCAAACTTTGCACACATGTCAGAAGTGGTGAAAAATTGTGTATTTTATGGGAAAAAATTTGCCCCCCGTCCACGTTCAACCTACATGCACGAAATTTTCTGGGGACATGTATCATGTCCAGACGCACAAAAAAGCCTCAAGAAACCATATCCTAAACTCAACAGGAAGTCGGCCATTTTGGATTTAATGGTCATTTTTGGATGATTTACACACTTTGTACTTTAACGAACTCCTCCTAGGGATTTAGTCCGACCGACTTCAGATTTGTGCTGTACCTTCTAAAGGCATTGAAGAAGAAAAATTGTGCTATTTGTGAGTTTTCGTCAATGGGCGTGTCCGTGGCGTCGACGATTCGCTATGAAACAGGAAGTTGTTGTAACTTCAGTGTACATGCTCACATCTGGACCAAACTGTACATGTAGGATGAGAGTCCCGCCCTGAACACATGTACATGCCGACATTCACCCACAGTCATAGCGCCACCTGCTGGCAACAGGAAGTGACCTTTAACGAAGCAGCCCCCGCCGCACGTTTCACCTACATGTATAGCCTCATTGAGCGATGCCCTAAACCCAACAGGAAGTCAGCCATTTTGAATTTTACGGATATTTTTGGATGATTTACACACTCCTCCTAGGGATTAAGTTGGATCGACCTCAAATTTGTGCTGTGCCTTCTAAAGGCATTGACGATGAAAAGTTGTGCTATCTGTGAGTTTTCGTCAATGGGTGTGTCCGTGGCGTGGCGTCAAAGATCAACTCTTCGCCACGACACAGGAAGTTGTTGTAACTTCAGTGTACATGCTCACATCTGAAACAAACTTTACGTGCTTGATAACTCTCCCACCCCGCAGACATCTACACGCCAAACCGATTTATATTCATAGCAGCAAGTGCTATGTAGCTCCACATAGAGGACACAGGAAGTGACATATAGCACCTTCATGCAGCGTCAGAACCACGTAGCAAATTCACAGCCGCACCGGCAGAGCTCCAGAATATGCAACTCGGCCGGCTCACACAAGTGCGAGGGCCCGCCCAACGCTGCTTGCAGCTTTAATTTATTAATTATGTTTGTATGCAACATGTGAAGGGAGGAAAGAAATAAGAAAAGAAAAAAACAGGCTAAAGAAGAAAATAGACAACTTCTTCAAATACTGGACAAACAAAGGAAACAGAAAGAAAAATCAAAAAGAGACAACATTTAAAGAAGCATTCCGATTCACCGCGGTCAAAGGTGAATGAGCTAACAGCACATTGCCCTGTAAACCCCAGAATCAGGAAGACGTTGCTGTATCAACAATCACTGATTAAAGATGTCAGTAACAAGTACCAGCAGACAAAACACAAAGTGGCAACAATCTGTCAAAAAATAGAGGTTACAGAGATTTGCTGAGGATTCCATCTGCTGGCAATGTAAGGAGGATCTTAACAATTCTCTGACTGCCAATCCTGAACTAGAGAAGGAATGCTGCAACTTATTCAACAAGAGCTGCATGTACGTAGAGTGTGTACATTACAAGGACAAGAGTCTCCAGTACATATAACAATACCACAAAAGTATCTTTCACCCAGCGGGTAACAGAAGATAAGAATATGGATAAAAAGAAAGAGGGAAAAGATAGCTCAAGTGTCAAGGTCATCGTCAAGAAATCCATAGAGGGCACACAGGAGAACCTGACTGAGCTGTTCCACACCTCCCTATCGGCGGTTCAAACAGCATCCCTCCAACAAGCATCAAGCAGCAGTATGCCTTCTGCAGCGAGCTGAAGAGGAACACGAAAATTACAGCTACAAATATTACATTCAAATTATACATTCTATTTTGATGACCTATTCAATCTGTTTATAATGTACTATTGTGCAGTATTTTGTTGTTATCGTTGTTTTTCCTGCAGTTGGGTTCATAAAACTCATGGATGGACATGGACAGCAATGCGATCTCTTGAGCAAAGCTAGACAGCCAGTTAAGTTAACCAGTTAAAAATGATTTACACATTACTTACAGGCACATAGTCTCCAAGGCAGAAGCAGATCAGAAATACATTCAGCAACATGAATCCAGCACTGTCTTTCTTATAACTGTGTTCGACTGAAGAGTGTGCTTCACTGAATTATTAACTCTGACCAGTAGAGGGCAGCACCCTGCATGAACCCCTGTAATTTAACTTTTTAAGCTCAGTTTTTAACTTATTCAACTATTAACTTAACTTTAAAGACAGCACAGGCAGGCTGTCGCGTTTAAGCAATGCTCAACTGGTACTAAGAGGCCCAAAGTGTGCCAAGAAAATATCCCCCACACCATTACACCACCAGCAGCAGGCTGAACTGTTGATACAAGGCAGGATGGATCCATGCTTTCATGTTGTTTATGTCAAAGTCTGACCCTACCATCTGAATGTTGCAGCTGAAATCGAGACTCATCAGACCAGGCAACGTTTTTCCAATCTTCTGTTGTCCAGTGTGTGGTCTTCTGCTGCTTCTAAGTTCCCCCCTTTTTTCCCTTACTAAACTCATGTTCGTATTGATAACTTCAACTCTCCTCTCATTAAAATATACTTCTTATTCCTTTAGAAACCATACTTTGTTAGAATAAATCTTCTCAGCTTTTTAAAACTGCTCAGACACGTTTTCAAAACTACGTCTCATATGTCCTTCAAAATTAAAACACTGCATTCAGAATGCCATAAACACACCCCAAAATGAAGCACTGGCATCAGATGGCAAACACTTTTTTCAAAATAGTAAATAAAGATAAAGATAAATCATTACTGGTTAAGTTCAGGAGCTAATGAATTTTGTCTCTGATAATTAGAGTTTTCTCTCTAAAGAAGCTCATAAAATCATCACTGCTGATGCTAGCAGGAATACAAGGCTCAGTGGAGGTGCGACTCCCTGTTAGCCTGGCTGCTGTGCTGAAGAGAAACCTGGGGTTGTCCTTGTTCTCCTCAACTAATGAACGATGAAAAGTAAGCTTGCTGCACGGAGGGCCTTTCTGTAAGTTCTGAGACTTTCCTGCCATGTTAAGTGTAATTCTTCTTGGCTAGTGGAACGCCATTTTTTTCCCCAAGCCTCCGTGATATAAGCTTCAGTCTACGTTTGTGAGTTATACCAAGGTGCTTGCTTTCTTTGTGCAATTATTCTCTTTTTAAGCGGGGCAATGGAGTCAAGTGTCATTCGCAGTGTCACTGTCAACAAAATGATCAAGTTTGGAGGGACTCATGATAGTAAAGGAGTTCTCTGTCATAGGGAGAGCTGGTGTGGAGTTGTGTTGATGGAGAGACTTTTGAAAATGTGCCTGAGCAGTTGTTAAAAAACTGTATGTCAACTTGGCTTTACAACTGTACAACATTGCGATCCGAATTACCAAGAGGTAGAGACGCTTTGTATGCCTCAGGCACATTACAATGACACTGATTGAGGATTCGCAACTGGCACGCTGGACAGCCGACATACAGTGAGGGGAAAAATTAATCTCCTGCTGATTTTGTACGTTTGCTCATTGACAAACAAATGATCAGTCTATAATTTTAATGGTAGGTTTAGCTGAACGGTGACTTAATACTTGGGGGCAAAACCCGTGTTTGGTTTTGTTTTCTTGTAGTTGGTCACCAGGTTTGCACATGTTATGGCAGAAAATTGTGTCCTCTTACATTTAATCTTTTATGTATGTTCTTCTTTTACTATTATTATTATTATTATTATTATTATTATTATGTATTGTGTTTTATCCTTAACCTTTCCTCTCCTATTCTTCTATACGTCTGTCCACATTTACTAGGGTTTAGGTCCGAGCTGTGTTGTTTTGGTGTTTTCCTCTCTTGTTGTTCCTCTCCTCTCCTGGAATGTTCATTCAAGGCCGAGAGAGGATCTCTGTTCGCCAAAACATAGAAACCTAGACTGTGTAAATGATGATGCATCCCTTTGCTCGGGGCCAGACGTTAGTGACTGTCTTAGGAGACAGAACCTCTGGTCCGGCTGATTTGTGTTGTAGTACTTCTGTTTATTCTCTTTTGTTAAATAAATTCTTCAAAGACAACGGTTGGTTGTTACTCAATTATTTGCTCAGCCCCTCACCGGGAATATAATTTCCATGACAGCACACATCTAAGGAGGGATTTTGTTCCACTTCTCTTTACAGATCTTCGCCAAGTCATTAAAGTTTTGATGCTGATGCTTGGCAACTCTAACCTTCATCTCCTTCCACAGGCTTACTATGTTGTTAAGGTCTGGTGACTATATACTATATACTTAATGTGCGTTTTCTTGAGCTACTCCTTTGAAACCTCTGCCATGTGTTTTGGGTCATTGTCATGCTGAAATACCCATCCACAACCAATTTTCAATGCTCTGGCTGGAAGGAGATTCTCACACAAGATTTGACGGTACATGGCCCCGTCAACCATCCCAGCTGCCTTGAAATCATTGACAGAATCCTCCCGTGAAGTTCTGGACTGATTCCTCACCGTTCTCATGATCATTGCAACTCCATGAGGTGAGATCCTATAGGCCGAGAGAGACTGACAGTTCTTTTGTGTTAATTCCATTGTCTCACCGAGCTGCTTGGCGATGGTCTTATAGCCCATTCCAGCCTTGTGAAGGTCTACAATCTTGTCCCTGACATCCATGGACAGCTCTTTGGTCTTGGCCTTAGTTTAGTGTTTGGAATCAGATTGATTGATTGCTTCTGTGGACAAGAGATAAGATATAAGTCCCCTTCATACCCCACTCTTAGCATTAACTCGTATAGCATTAACTTGTACACCAAATCCACCTACCGCATGTACATAACACCGCACATAATACTTATTTATTCCAGCATTCTTTGCACTCATCACACTGTGTACATATGTACATGTATGCATGCATGCTTGTATGTGTATGTGCACCTGCATATCACATCCACCTCCGACATGTACATAATAATAACAATAATGGTAATAATAATTTCCTCCTGCATCCTTTGCACTCTGCTCATTGCATTGCTGCTCATTGTATAATCCAGAGTCAAATTGGCAATAAAGCTGATTCTGATTAACTTATCCAATTTATTGTGGAGGGAGCGTACTTTTGAGAGTATAATTTGAGGTAGGGGAAACTGCGACTCCTCTTGAACGCTGTTTCTTTAGCTTGTTCTTTGCTTTCTTTGGTCATTTGGCAGTGGAGACTCAAAAGCTCTATCTCGAGCCTTCAATGTCAGCAGGTGTTCCCTTGTATATACAAGCCGGTCTCGGCCTTCACCATTTAGTCCAAGACTTCCTGGGATCATAGAAAATGCCAGGTAGAGTGCTATCCAAATCGTTAAAAGTTCAATATTTATAATTACCAGCAAATAAAAGTTCCAGATGTCACAACAAACATAAACATATGTAGATTAAAAACTCGGAAATATTAAGTACAAAAATGTGCATGCAACGAGATGTGAAGCCCTGGGTCAGCGTCATATCCATACCCCCAACAAACCATGCTCACTTTTTGTGTCCTTCTGTGTCACTGCTCTGTTCTGGCATCTAATGCAACTGGGTTTTTAGGTCTAATATAAGACAATAATATATGTATCCCATATTCATTTAGCTTACTTTCAGTTAAAATAATGCTTCAAAAAATAGTTTTGTAATTAATTTACCACAAATTTGCGTTGTATTGTCATCATGTGAGTCTGATAATATTCATTAGGGCTTTATAACAAATTTGTTTAGCTCTAATGGTAACTAGTCAGACTGAGCAAATAAGATTTGCTTATTTAATACTTCCCTACATCTAATCAGATAAGATAAAAGTCTCAGTCAGCAGTCACAAACCAGGCGTGTTGTAATGAATATCAGCAGGCTGCTGGTCAATGATATTTGATCCAGCTGCTGAGAGTTTTGATGTCTCTAGTAATTTTACTTCACTGTTTTCCTCAGAGTAAAAACACCTCTGGAGAATACTGTGCAACATTCAGGCTTTCTATTATGGACTGCTACCCTCTGGTGGTCAAAAGGACACAATGGAGACAGAAAGTTCGAGACAAAAAAGATGTAAAGACCATCTTCTTCATTTATTCAGAGCATTTTGTATTTTTATGTTGCTTTATATACAGCAAGCAGATATCTGTACAGAGGACACGTATATTATTCATGCGTGAAAAATACAAAGAGTCAAACATAACAATTCACTGAGTAATTTTGTAAAACTGAGTGAAATATTTATATTTCATATTTAAATATTCATATACTGTAACAACATCACAAGAGCTTTCATGATAACTTGCCGATGTTCTGGCTGAGTTGCAGCACCACTTGTGCCTGTCACGTACAATAGGACCCTGACTGCTGTGAACTGAAGTCTTTGTTATTATGTTCTCAGTGAATTGTTAGTTTAGTTTACTTAGTTTACATTCTGACACAGTCTGTCTCATCTCTCCTGGAGGACGTGGATCAGGACTTTCTCTGAGCTCATGATGTGACTGGGTTTACTGAACTCCTGAGACTGCAGTCGCTGGATGCCTGCACACAAGAGTAGGCCCATGTCAAAAATAAAATCACAAACCTGACTTTCTCATGCCCATCAGTATGTCACATGCATCACTCAGCCAAATGTGAAACACCCGGTGACCTATAATCATGAGACAAGAATATTACATTGCATTACATTTATTACTCCATAATAAATGTTTTCATAGGGGTTAAGAATCACTGTAACATAGCTTTGAAGCATAATGCTAACTCAAATGCACTTATAATAAATAGTGATTTTTTCATAATGGCTCCTGATGGATCTGGACATGCTATGATAAATTATTATACCTACGATGGCACATTATCGCATATGAAAAGAAAAAAAGATGGACAGTGTGCAAATCCAACGCCAGGACAATATGCAATACAAAAAACAGCAAACAAAGGAGGAGAGGTAGGTATTAATGCAGCGTCATGTTTGCCTGAAGACGACCTTGTTGTTTCAAACACTGTATAACATTTAAATGTATTGATGCCATGTCTAAATTCATTCTCCAGTAACTTTTTACACAATTTACAGATCATGGAATTGTAGAAACTTAAGTAGTCACACAATCTGATTCATGGCAAGCATCACCTGCATTGTTCCTCCTGACTGGCCGTTGCTGTTTGTCTGACAGGCTATTTCAGTTTAGAGTCACTTTTGGGGTATGTAATAAATAGGTCCTGTTTTTCCATGTGAAGAGCCTCTCCAGGCGTTTCGAGGGGGCATCATATGCCAGACCAGTGTTTCCATGGTAACAATCAGTGACATCTGCTGATCAGTGGCAGCAAATGACACAAAAGAGGATAACATGGCTCATAATTTGTGGATTGCTAACAATGATGCTGGGCGGGGAATGAAAAGAGAAAGAGTTTAGAGAGTGCAGTAACCTGGCACTGAGCCGTACGTAATCAGACAGCTTTGTGCAGGTCTATCTTTGTGAAACCCGCCTATTAAGGGCCTAGTTGTTCTGCTGGTGCAGGGTCTCTTTTGATCACTGATCACTTGGTGCAGGTGTAAATCACACTGCCTGTTATAATTAATGACTATGACGCTCCAAAAGTGGCATTCAGAATAAAGCGTTTTCATATTAAGCTGTTGTTTAAGCTGCACTACTCAATCATTGTCCTTTAGGGGGCAGAATAACACCAGAAGTAGACAGACACACACCTTGGCGTTCATTTGGAGTCATGTTTGTTTCCAAGATTCTCTGCTTTGGTCTCCACCACCTCCTGAGGGAAATATCTGTCTCTTTAGTCTGCTGTTAGCTGCTGAGCAGGTCGTGTAAAGCGGCTTTAACTGCAGTAAAAACAGCTGCCTGCTGCTGGAGAGAGTACTCAGACTGAACCTTATAGTAAATATGCTGAAAAATAGCCAGTAGAGCTGCAGAGTTTAATTGATTACGAATGTCAACAAGTGTTGATTCTTTGTGAAACAACTGTGTGAGGCTTAAAGGGGGAAAAAGCCAGTTAGTCTGAAATGACAGACTGAGATGAAGTTAAGTCATACTGTACCTCTGAGCACTGCATACCAGCCCTGCAGACCCCGCTTCAAAACACTGTTGTCATCCTCTGACACAAACCTCCTGCCATCTGAAGACAAGAACAGCAGGGAACAGGGTTAAACTGATTTTAGCTTAAATACCTGATTCTGAAGGATAGTTCTTTTACTGTAGTCCAGTTCTACTACAAAAGATTTGTTCCCACTCTGACTGATGATTTATTACAGATCTGTGGTACAACTGATCATTTGTTCTGGTGCTTTACCAGATCTGCAGCTATTAATTGTAATAACACATCAGAATTGGATCCACATTCATAAGGGGTTTCCATAGAGGACATGGAGCGGCTGTGTTTCAGGAGGATGAGCGGGTCGTGCACTGATCTATCTCCAGCTCCTCCTGTTCACATGTCAAAGTGTCCTTGGGCAAGAAACAGTCAAGCCAGCATGTTGCAGACAAAATTGACTAAAAGTGCTTTGGATAAGACATTTTTAACAGCCAGTAACAGTATGACAAAGTGTTATCATTCTGTAAATGTGTTGGGAAAAGGGAACAGTATATAAGTACACTGACAACATGAAAAATGGGTTACCAAAGAAGAACCTAACAAAGAAGAAGAATTAGAAGTTTATTATAAACTAGACTATTTAGGAGGAAATGTAGGGGAAAATCCAAGAGGTTAAATCCAAACAAAATTAACTCAATACAACATTTAGCAGTGATGTAACAGCAAATGCATGTTCAGCTGGTGCACCAGGCAAAAGATATAATCTCTGTTATAATGATACAAACTAATACATTTGGACCAGATTTGGAAATTTGACTATATGGAGGGTGATAAACGTTGACATGATCGATAGATTCACATGAATGTATTTCAGCCCAGTTCTGCTTCTAATCAACGTGACAGCAGAGAGACTGCGTTGTGCTTTAACTCACGTTTGCCCTTCAAGTACATCATGGACTGTGGACCCCAGTGGATGTTCAGCTGAAAGAGACGACAACAGTTTGCTTTGGTAAGAGGGTGTGGTACAGGAAACCAATGGAAAATGTGAGTAGCTGGTGAGTTTTACCTTGTGTGTGTGACAGGACTCTACGAACAGGGAGATGGCTAAAGTACAAGTCCAGACAACTGTGGCTTTAATCTTCTGGAACAACAAAAAGCAAACAACTCTAATCATATACCCGGCCGTCGCTCATCTCATCAGACTCTTCTCTGGTCTAACTCCACAGTTCTGCGCTTCCCACTGGAGTCAGGACAGCAGAATAACTGCACATCTTCCGCCGCAGGCTAAAAACCCCACCTTTTCAGGCTACATCAAGAGAAACTTAATTTGTCACTGTAGCCATATAGCGAAATGTATCTGGCAGCTCTCAGTGACCGGGAGTATCAATAAAAACAACCCTTGCTAGCACTCACTTTTCAAGAAAAATAAACATCTCTAAGCGCTTGTACTGCTCACTGAACATGCTTTCAGTTATTTGTTTAAATGGGAAACACTCCCATTTGGTCGATATTTAGCTCTAGTTCCTTAGTGGATTGCATGTACTTACTGTAAGCTGCTTTGGATGAAAGTGTAGTGTAATGTAATGTACAGTAGCTGCATTCAATAGTGTCCATTCGCACAGAAAGACATACAGTTCATGTGGATATATACGTACAAGATGTAGGGAAATGTGCCCTCATATCACTTATGTGGCTTGGAGAACACACATGTTGAAAACAGGAAACTTCAAATGATATCAACTGCACAAATAATTTATGATCATAGTTTCTTACTCTGATGTTGACAGTGTAGTCAGGGCTTTACTAAACATACATAACACACAGAAAGTAGCAGGGGCGTTTTTAGGATCTTGAAACATTGGGGGCTTAGCCCAGCCCATAAAACTTCATATCTTCACATAATAATTGACTCCAGGCCTGCCCACAAAAATGACTGGGCCCCTGAAAAGGTCCAGTTAATGGGCCCTCCCTAAATCTGCTTCACTCATGTCAATGCATGCTGTGCTCTCTCTCTATCTCCTACATAAACACAGACATGGGCTGCCGCATGCGGCTCACTTTTGATGTTCGGATGTTGGGTACAACAAACATTACTCATACCATTTTCAGGAGAGGGGGTTTTCATTATGAAACAGGCTATATTTTACTAAAGAAACATTAAATAAATTGTAATTTTTTGTTATTTTAATAAGTAATGGTGAGTATTTTGATTCAAAATAAAATTTGGTTTGTTTGTTGATCATTAGTGCTGGACTGTATGGGCCCCCCTAGCAGCTGGGCCCCAGAAAGCTTTCCCCTTTTTCCCCTCTAATGGGCGGCCCTGATTGAGGTCAAACAGGATAAATCATCATAAACTTTGCAATTAATCTGTGGTCCATCTGCGTGCCGCACCGTGTGGAAGTGATCCATGGTAGTGTGTGGATTTAATTCTTGCATGTTTTGTTGTGCAGGATCACAGCCCTTATGTGTTCACATGAGGAAAGTCAAGATAGGCTATCAGAGTAAAAATGGACTGTCTATTGCATCAGACCAGGCAACTTATTATATATATATATTATAAAATATTCCTGCAAATGCAGTGAAGTATTATCTTATTTAGCTTTTCCTTTTTAAATCTCCATGGAGGTGTTTATAAGATCACTTTAAAGTATCACTTTTGCTGCCCAGCCAACTTTTGTTGCCTGTGCTTTTTATTATGGACATGTAGCCAACCAAACCAGGCTGCCAAAACAATCTGATTATTCCTGAAACATCTAAATAATGTTCACAATGCAAAGAATGATTGTGGCAGTAACAGGTATCAGTATCAGCTAGAAGTAACAGCAGCACAAAAGAAGAAGCTGCACCGGCATCGAGCAACTTTATTTTCCTCCCTCAACATTTCTATCGGCAACATTTTGTGACTGGTCTCTTAGTAAACCGCCTCCTATATGAGCCAGCTCCGAAATCGCCTGAGCCAGGAAGGCAATGCCAAATAAAACTTTACATTAGGAAAGAGGGGGACCAAACATAGATCAGGTGATTAACCTCACCACAAATCCACAAGTTAATTTCAGCGCCTCTGATAAAGTGCAGCTCAAAGCTTCAGGTGGAGCAGAGAGGACAGACACAGAGCTACAGCTGGATCATCTTATTCTCCGCTAATGTGCAGCAGAATAAATAATAACAATAATCTCTCTCGCATTAACGCTAGTTAAGCAAGTTCAATTTTCAGCCTTTTGTTGTTTGTTTTTTAAAAATCCTTCTGAGATCCGGGGCTTTTCAAAAAACATCTGGGGCTATAGCCCCGGATGCCCAGGGCTAACGACGGCGCTGGAAAGTAGTATGCCTTGTGTCACATATTAAAATGTCATCTTCATACAGTAGACAAAACATTAGAAACCCCTCAAAGTAACACCATATTATTCAGCAGCATAAGTGCACAAAGTGACCATAAGGTGGAATCAACACCTCTAAAACACCGAACAAAAGTGGAAATACATGAAGGATTTATTGTAGGACTAATGTATTATACTGCATTAGACTGTACAGGGCTGTGTCTGAAGTCACTCCCTAATTACTAAATAGTACACTACATTTACTGTCCACTATTTTGTGAGTGTGTATAACTGTATCCATTATACAGAGCCCTCAAAAAGTTATGTCCATCCATGTACACTACTTTCTGCAATCCCACAATGCTCTGTGTTTTATCGAAATAGCAAAAAATGACAGTGCGACTCTCCACCTGTTAGTGATGACAAAGAATGAAGAGGATTAGTAAGTGTCTGACATCACTGCTCACTACAGAGTGCTTCGGGTTTCTGCTCTATAGGGAGAAGTGATGAGTGAACAGCAGAGTGATTTTGAACACAGCCCTCGTGTTTCCATTCTTCTGGTATCTGAGAAGTGCAGATGCCTCTGAATCGGAGGTCAACATCATTAATTGAAGTGCCTGCTAAAAACTCAATTTCTGCCTTGATTTGATCTCGATCTGTTAAATGATGCACATGCCTGTTCAATTTTAGGAATTTACAATTGCTATAATCATGGTGTTAGTGGTTTTTGTAGTTCTCATTATGGTTATTACTGTTGTTACCACGTCATTATTTTATCTTTTTTTAACGGTTCTTTATTGTACTTTATTGTACTGTTTCCCGCTATTATACTATATTTTGATTATTTCTATATAACTATATTTTAAAAGTGCAGCTGCTGTTTAAATGCACTGGTCATTTTTGTCTTTTGTAAAGCACTTGGAGCTTCATTGTGTGAAGTGGTTATTGATTTCAATAGTCATTCATCAAGTGAAAATAAATATTGAAGTCAGCCTCTCTAATTATACTGTTTGCTTGTTTTGCTTCATTTCATACCAGCTGTGAATGCTTCACAGGAAACAAATTTGTATTAAAGCTGTTTAAAAACTGATATCATTTTGTGTAATAGCAAACAATTGTAACAATCGTAAATAAAATACAAAATTGATGTATTGGGAAAAAACAATATGTCTAAGAATACAATAATATTTAATTATCACTAATAATTATGTGTTAAATAAATATATGAATGAATAATTTAACAAATAAATATAATTAAGAGTTTTTTCTTCTGTGAATTGGTCATTTTTACACAAATGAAATTCAACAAAATCAGTCGAATACATTTCAGATGTAGACTGAATTTCATGAAAATAACTTTTCCAAAAAAGACATACCTACATCAGCCCAGTTATGAAAGAAAGCCTCACAGACTGAACGTAAATACTTTGTTTCCACTTACCATATCTGCTGCAGTGAGAACAGCCGGTCCAGTCGCAGCATGTGTGTGTGTTCAGACCAATGTTCCAGGCTGCTTATATCCCCCATCAGCAGCCGCAGCAGCAGCAACAGGTTCGATCCTGCTCCCTGTGAGGCCTGGCAGGACTCCTGTTTACTAGAGGCTAAAAAAACAGCACAAAAACACAGGCTGACGTCACAACCGTGATCTGCAGTGAGGAACATCAATAGTATGCACCCGCTGTGTGGTTCCTACAAGTGGTGGGCTTTGTGTTTGTGTGTGTGATGTTGTCCCAGTGAGTAACAGAGGTATTTCATGTTGCTGCTGTTTTTATTAATTGGGGTTTCAGTGTCAGGAAATGACCTTGATTCTGAAAGCTATCTTTACAACAGCCTAAGTCCTGCCTTCATCATCCATTCACATATATTTTAATAAACTGCATTAGGTGCATGCATATGACTATAAATAGATATGAAGCAAAAGTCCACATGGCTGGATAAACCTGTTAGTGGACCTGGGACAGAAATTTGCTGCTGGGCACCTACTTATAACCATGACAAACAGAACATCAACATCAGGCTGGAATTAAATGCTTGGCACTGGAGAGAGCAACGCAACACACACAATCCACTTCTGGTGAGACGCAGGACGAGCCAGGCCCGGAGACAGATTCGGACCCTGGCATGGCACAGGAACAGGGGGAGAGAGAGAACCAGAAGCAGACTGCCTTCATAGCTAACCCGTTTAGGTTCCTGAAAGAGCTGGAGTCGCCTTGCATGCTCAAAAGAAGTGATTGACCACTTCCTTCGCTACACCCTTAGTGATCTAAGCAGAGAGCAAGAGCCGGGGCCCCACAGAGCCCTTGCAAACCCTCCACCTTAGACATGAGAGAGCCCACCTGGTAGGACTTCCAGGAGGTAGTCAGAGCCAGCTAACACCCAGGGGAGTACCCTAGCCGCAGAGGAAATGCAGTAAATATGGGACTTTGGGAGTCCACTGCATGCTCTGAATTGATTACAGTGTAATAACACTGACTGTTTCTCACGAAATGACGGCACATTCTTTCTTAGTAGTCTAATCTATAATACAGTTTACATCCAATATCATACACTATCATCTATATATATATAGATGTACACAGTATTGTACCATACCCCTTAAATTTGAATTGTAATCAGTTGTAGAAGCAATAATGTGCCTTTTGTGCATCTTTGAGTCGTATAAATTTGACTACATTTAGACCAAAACAGCATAGAAAAGGGATTCTTTGTTTTGCCAAAAGACCTTTCTCCCAAGCAGTGTGGAGAATCTTTAAAAACAGCATTACACCTTCATGTTAGGAAATACAATATAACAGAACTGTTTACAAAAGGAATAACATATCTAAATAATGAAAATAAATAACATTCTCTTTGAAGAAGGGGGACTTAGAATCATGACCTTAGTATTTCTAAAACTCAGCCCTGTGGTCTAACACAATCAGACTATATTTAATCTCTCAGGATGTGTGTTCATGACACACGTAGCGGTTCCTACTATTCATCCCACATCTGCTCCATGAAAGAACCACCTCAAATATTCTCAAAGATTCTCTACTTCAAGTATCTTTAATGCCAGAAGCCAGTGAAACAGCAGATGTCAAAAGTATTACTTTTATTATGGAACCAGTTCAGCCTATACATGAATTATTCTCAAGGCTGAGCTAAAAGGAAATAAATAAATACACTTTAAAAATCTAACAACAAAACTGAATACAGTAGAAAATGTATTTTAAATTAGTTAGTTTGAACATTTGTTACATTCATTTGTATATATAGATTAGACAACTCATTTTCTTGTTATGTCTAAAAGACTGAAATATGCTACAGAAGGCAGTCACCTTGAACAATCTTTGAAATATTTATGGTACAAACACTGGAACTGCCTCTGAATGTTGAATGCTCACCAGATTTAAATCAGAACCAGAACACTAACTCTGAAGAAATCATACAGACCCCAAACAGCAAGAAAAGAAAAAAAAACACCTCTGTGCGGCTGTTTATAAATGTTTGTCTGGTATTAACAATAAAACTAAAATATTGGAAATTCACTCCACTCAGGAGCACAATCCTATGAACCTAAGCTCAGTGTAATTCTGTCAGTATGTGTTGTACTTGAACATGGCCATGACAATCTGTGTGAGACAGTGTCCGAACTCGTCCAGGACCATGTGCTCAGCCTGGGCGCGGCTCTGGGCCTCTCTCTCAGCCCCCTCAGCCTGAGCCAGCAGACAGCCACACACAGCCTCCACCACAGCAGGGGTTATCACGATACAGGCCATCTGAACACAAATACAGACACACATTAACGTGATGGCTAAGGCCCTTCCTCTGGTGCATGTTAAAACATATCCAACGAAGGTTGAGGTCCAGGGCAACTGGACTTGGTTGAAGATGCTAGAAGACGGTCGTTCAGACTTGGCCACGGGTGGCTCTAACGACCATGACGACTGTCGTTACCACAGCCAGGAGCACTGACGAACCAGCGGTATTGACGATCCGAGCTAATGATCCCAGAGGTTAAATAGCTGAGTTTCCCTGAGTTTCCTGAAGAAGTCTCTTGGATGACGGACAAAACGTCTTCTAGTTTTTTCTTCTACAAAGTCCAGTTGCCCTTGACCTCAACCTTTGTTGGATAACTATGACCTGAATGACTGAGAACCTTCACAGACATGTTAAACATGACCATTAAATGGCAATTACGTTTTTCTTCATTCAAAGTTAGATTCACCACACTCTAACTAGACACACTTGTTGTAAACTTTGATGCCCCTAAATTGCTAAATATACTTTACAACACAGAGGCTGCTGCTATTAGAGACCAGGAGTTGTTACTGTAACAGATTTAGCAGTGCAGAAAGTGGGCCATACTGTGACAGAGATAAAGAAAGGGTGGATATGAAGTTAGAAGAAAATATCTACTTGCTAATGTAAAACATCTCCATAAGAAAACAAGACTAGGTGCCAAGCCAGTATATGGCTGGAGCGTGTGTGGTGAATGTGCTCCTGGGGATGTAATTGAGGACAGTGCCTCGCTGTAAAGCTTTGTTTCTGCTCAGTGCAGTGTTCCCATTGCGAGGGTGTGCACGCCTAAAGTGACATCAGCAGAATCAAATTGTTTACAGGAGTGGCTTCATTAGAATACATTTGTTTTTACAAATACTTGACTTGTTACTTTACAGGCATTGTATAAGGGGGATAACGTATGTCCATAAAAAATCCAATACATTTTTCCCCTGCATAGCAGCCATGTAATTGGTTCTTGCTTCTTCACAGAATGTTTGTCTGTACGCCCCTTGGAGTTTTGGAGAATACAATCCAATTCAATTTTATTTATATGGCAGCAATTCATTATTTCTATTTTCACACACAGTTTATGGAACCTGTAAATTAATTTCATACAGTTGAATTTGGTTACTATTAAATATTATACAATAATAATCCTATAGTTATTTTTGAATTCACTGTACTTTAACTGTAACACTGAAACCTGCCAAAATGACAACATGGCAACAGTGTTCCAAAAAATTCAAACCAATTAATTTACAGTCTACAGAGAACGTGATGCTAAAGCAAAGAAATGTGGCTTGTTCCAAAAACGGCATTGATGAGTGAGTTTGTAATGAGAGGAGAGTGACAGAAGTAACATCTCAGAGTTTGTAATTTACATTTCTTAACAATTCCTTTGGAACTGGAATTTTGGAACTGGTTCTAATTTGGAACTAGTATTACAGAAAGATTAAGTTAAGATTTTTCCCAATTTGGTATTACAGAAGCAAATCCTAACTAACTTTAGGAATCCTATCTTATCTTATCATAATTCTATTTTATCTCAGGTTAAAAATCCTAAATACTCAATCCAACACTAACCAGTTTTTGTCTGTTACCTAGCAACCGATGGCACTTTTCTCACTTTTCTCATCTTGCCGAGCTAAACAGCTTCTAACCTTTTTTAATGGTACTTTTTTTATTAAACATACATTGAAAAATAAAGCTGAAACAATTGAAATTTATTTGGCCCCAGTTCTTGATGCCCAGCCCTACTCTTGATTCACAGATTCACTCATATGGTTTATGCATGAGTCCCACTGTTTCTACTTCCCACATGGCAGCAGGTTTATCTTCAGTGATATGGTTTAGTAATCTGCCACTGTGTCACTGACGCAGCTGTGACATAATATGATGTACTGTGTCAAACTTGACTGACTCACTTGTCCTTGACATTGACAGTCTTCTCTTTGAGGCCTGTTTCTGAGCCGTCATCGTAGTTTCTACAGCCAACACATTTACAGCTGGAGGTACACATGATGTTGGCCTGCACACAGACAACAGTATAACTCACATTTCAAAAGAAATACAATTAGCCAAATATCTTGTTTGACCTTACACTGACAAAAGTGTGTGAAAATGACTGCAATGAATAAAACTGTTTTATATTTGCAGTAACTAAACACCAGCATACAGAAAATAGAAAAGAAACAGATATGCTAAAGAAAATCTGTCTATATGCTTCCATATTAATCCATTTGTATTTAACCTTACAGTAATTCTCTGCTGGGCAAAAAAGTGGTAATTACCAAACTAAGTACAGAAGCCTGAGAGACCGTCAGTCAAGACAAACAGGAGGAGGTCATTTTGTTCTTAGTACGAGAAGTTTCCGCTTAGTTGGAGCCAGCATCTGGGAGCTATTACAAGATGTGCAGTATAAGGCCACATTCAAATTCACAACAACATTGCTCAAAATATGCATCCTCCTCATTTATTTCAAAGTCGTCCAAAAGATCATGGCAGACTCAAGTCAAGCTGATCATGGCTCAACCTTTGCTGCAGTGCGGTGTATTACACTGTGTTAGCCAATCAAACTGCAAGCAAGAATTCACAAAATACTGTCTCCAGTGTATATAAAGCACTGTTTCTTTGTAATAAGCCCTGAGCATGGACTTCCAGGTTTGTATTTCAAGCTCTTACCAACACACCCACTCCAATGCAGTGTGTTGCCAGTGGGCTGATGTCTGTCTGAAGGTGCCCTAACTTACTTCTACAACAGCTTCTGCACTCAGCTCTTGTAGTTACCACTTGGTTTCCTTATGATTTCTATAACAGCTTATTAAATCTGGGTCACTTTGTGTGTGTGTGTGTGTGTGTGTGTCTGTTTGTCTGTCTGTAAACCTCATAGCACTCGCAGTAGTTCTTAAGGCAGCCGGAGCGTTTACAGTTGCAGCCTTTGTTGTGCCAACCTTTGACCTCTCTTGACTTCCCACCAGCAATCTTAGACCTGAAGGCATCTGGGTTCCGACCTAAACATGACTACCATAATGACAACACTAGTAATGATTACATCAAGAAGGACAGGGAAATTATTATTAAACTGTTAACATTCCATAACCGATGATATACATATACTACTTTTCCTGTTGTTCTACTGAAATGCTTTCAGTAGGTATTGGAAGACGTGACACAGCTGTGACACTCAGCCACGTCCAATGAACATTTTGGGTTAGAAATCATACATCTCTCAACATTGTGGTTTTATTAGCCTTTACTGTCCTAACTCTAAACACTACCACTACCACTGCACAGAGCATCCTTATAATAGTGCACATGCACTGACTGTACATGCAGCCTGTTGCAGTTGCTCCTGCTCATTTCTTCATTATCTTACTTGTTCAATTTTTTACAAAAGAAAATGACCCAAATTCAAAAGTAATCAAAGTCACAAGTGTTCCTTTGACTATGAAGACATACTAAAAGTAATTAAACACATATGCATATGCTGAGCTAAATAAGAGGAACACATATTCAAAATGAAACAAGCAAATTCTTAATGATGCTCATAATGTTCTGTTTACAGTGAGACTGGGACAAAGAGGTGTAGAACTTTGTTCTGGTGACTGGGCTCACTCTTAATCTGAGGTGCTAAGATATTTTTAGCGAGCTGCTCCTTTTCATATTTATAGGGGCCGGTCGAGATGGTAAAACATCAAGATATCTTTTAGATGCCACGCTGTGAAGGTGTTCCAGACACAGACTCTGTCTGTTGTCAGGTTACACCCCAGCAAATGTGTTTTTTTTTAATTATCAATCATCAAAAGGGGCTATGTAGTTTTAAAAGTAGTAAAATAAATCACTTTTTATTGCCTGTGTGTGCAGGGGTTGTAACATGACATAAAACCATCCACTTGCTCCCGAGCCTCTTGCCTACTCTATATATTCTGCACCTTACACACAGCAATGCTACAGCTAATGAGATGGAGTCCGCTAAAATATCATGCTCAACACTGACTCCACGTAAGGATAAAAACCAATCAGACGGCTGTCAGGTGAAAACACAGCTTCATCGGCTCAGTCGCTGTAACTTCTACAATAATGCAACATAACGGCGCCGGACAGCAACACAGCAGAAGACCCATTCACTACAGTAATGTTACTGCGGCCTAACTGTTAAAAAGTGTGGCAACAATCTCAAGAGATTATTCAGTCTCGCTCACTAACTGTTTCGTTATAATCCAATACATTTAGCTGTGCTCACACGGTTGAGCCTCCGGTGAAAGACACACAAATAGTTATTAAAAAGCAGCAAGCGAGCTAACGCTGACATAACACGTCAGCTAAATGGAGTCAATGTAACATTGTCATGTAACGAGCATGGATTAGTTCAATCTCATGCTGATAAAAATTACTTTAACGTTGCAGTGGAAATTGACCTGAGCTGTCTCCCTGTGTTTCGGTCTGTGTGTGTCGGATTCTGCTCGCTTATGAGTTCGAGCACACTTACGAATACAAGCACACACCTGCTTGCAATTTTAAAAAATGCACTGCTAGTGACTGCTGAAAACAACACATTGCCCCTTTAATACGGGCGAAACATCACTGAGGTTAGCAAAATAGCCTTGCTAGCATCAGAGCCTTTTTGTTTTATGTCAACACATGAATCATATTCATGCTACTTTACTTTATCCGCTCAACATCCACGACCCCCCTGAGGGGGCTCTAAGCCCCCCAGTGGGCCCCGCTCTTCAGTTTGAGAACCACTGGAATAGATTAAAATTGGAGTGACAGTTGTGTTTGTCATGTGGTGGTTATGGCTAAGCCTGTATTAAGTTATTGTAAGTCAATACACTGTCCTTACAAATGACAAAAGTGTATGTTTGAGACAAACATCAGAGAGTGAGAGACAACATGTCCCCCCAGTTTTCCAGTAACAGCAGTAACAGGCTGATGAATCAGATACCCATCACCTGAGCTGGAGCACCAATTAGACACAATCAATGCAGTCACCCCTACTCACATCTTACTGTCTACAGCAGCTCAAACACCAGCAGCCAGCAACAGTCGATGTGTTTCAGCTCTTACTGACTGATTGGCAGTCAGCTCACACAGCAGTCAACCATCCTGTACCATCCCACAGCTGGATGGTGACACTATCAGCTCACTGCTTGCACACTGTAATCAATATAATGTATTTTTTTCTTTTTCTTTTTCACTTCTTTATATGTCACGGTGGCTGCCGCTTAGAGGTAGAGCGGGTCGTCACTAATCAGAAGGTCTGCATGTCCAGATGGGCAAGATACTGAACCCCAAATTGCTCCCGGAGCGGTGCCATCGGTGTGTGTGTGTGAATATTAAATGTAGTGTAAAGTGCTTTGATTGACTAGAAAGGAGCGATACAAGTACAGACCATTTACCATATCTAGTACTTACTGTTGATTGACCATTCAGATAATTTCTGCCGGTGAGTCATTTATTCATTTATTCACTGTGTACATTGAGTTGAATGGGGTCTCAGTCTGCCATTTTCCAATTTTATGATTGGTCATCTTATATATCAGTGTTTTCTGCTTTCCATTAGTCATTAGTGGCTTCATTTATTCTTTGTAAATATTTCCAGACATGTTAAAGACTCACTGTGAAGCACTTCATTAAACTGCCATACAGATACATGTGTTTGTGTATTTGTGATGTGAACATGATTACCACAAGCATCACAAACCTTAATTGCCTTGTGACGCTTCATTTCATGCTCCGCATTGTTGTGGCAGTTAGAGCAGTCACAGTTGCTGCACATCACTCCATTGGCAAAACACTCACAGTAGCTGAAAGAGACAAACACACAAAAGCACAGACAGGGGCTCAGCTGCAGGTCATCTGATATCAGAATCAGAATCAGCTTTATTGCCAGGTATGTGTACACATACGAGGAATTTGACTCAGGATTGTACATTGCTCACAATGTGCTTACTTATACAATAATACAATAACACAATAATAAATAATAATAAAGAATAGAACACTAATATACACTCTATGAACAAAACAATACAGACATATTGACAAATAGTGCAGTAATCAGAGTGCAAAGGATGCAAGAGTAAACTATTCTCATTATGTACATGTTGAAGGTGGATATTATATACAGATACACATACACATACATGTACACATGTACACAGTGTGATGGAGCATAGTGCAAAGGATGCTGGAAAAAATAAATAAGACCTATGACCTTCTGACCTGAGGTAGGTGTATTGGTATACAGTATATACAATATGACATAGTATATTGAAGAATTTGTAGTATGTATAAATATTGTTGTGTATGGGTAATATCTGTATGTGAATAGAACTTTTGAATATATATTTTCATTGATTAGAGATTTATTATCTATTTAGAGTTAAGTAGTAAGGTAGTAAGGCTATAAAGGGGTAGGAGTACATAAGTTTTACTTTTTTTACTCCTTTTTGCACATGTAAATTGAGGTTTTTAAGTACTGGAAAGTATGGAGTTTTTCTTTGTTGTTCTTTTTTTTTTACCACCATTTTTTGTTTAATTGATTATTTTTATTTACATGTTCAAAATAAAGATATCAAATCAAATCAAATAGTATGAACAGTACTGAAATAGAGAATGGTGAATAAATAAATAATAAGTGGAAACCAGTAAACAGGTGACTGATTAGAGGCAGAGTTACTGGGTTATTGCACAGGAATTGTTCCTGACACTGTGAGTCAGAAATCAGCTGTTCATTAGAGTGATGGCTTGTGGGAAGAAACTGCTTCTGTGTCTGTTGGTTTTGGCGTACAGTGCTCTGTAGCGCCTACCAGAGGGGAGGAGCTCGAACAGGTTATGTCTGGGGTGAGATGGATCTGCAGTGATGTTTGTCCTGACTCTGGAAATGTATAAGTCCTGAATGGAGGGCAGGTTGGCACCGATTATTTTTTCTGCAGTCCTGACTGTCCGTTGTAGTCTGCTCCTGTCTTTTTGGTGGCAGATCTAAACCAGACAGTGATGGAGGTGCCAGACTGGATGATGGCTGTGTAGAACTGGATCAGCAGGTCCTTAGGCAGGTTGAGCTTCCTGAGCTGACGCAGGAAGTACATCCCTCTGCTGGGCCTTCTTGATGGTGGCAGTGTTGGGCTCCCACTTCAGGTCCTGGGATATGGTGGAACCCAGAAACCTAAAGGATTCGACAGCAGACACAGGGCTGTTGAGTATGGTGATGGGGGGCAGAGTGGGGGGGCTCCTCCTGAAGTCCACGGTCATCTCCACAGTTTTGAGTGTGTTAAGCTCCAGGTTGTTCTGACCGCACCGAGAGCCAGCTGTCTGCTTCAGCGCGTCTGCCAGTTGTTGAGTACCAGCAGTGTTGGGGGATGGTCTCTTGTAGTTTGTGAGTGTCCGTAGGCTTCTCCACAACAACGCAGTGTCGTTGGCTGCAAAGCTGTTATTTAGCTTTTCAGCGTAGCATCTCTTTGCAGCTTTGACCTCTGTAGTCACTGTGTTTCTGGCCTGGTTGTACAAGAATCTGTCCCCACTTCTGAAGGCCTCTTCCTTGGTCTGACAAAGCTGCCTGAAGCTTGTCATATACTGACGCTTGGTCAAGACCCTTTGGAGTCACTTCCTAACGCCATGAGTAGCGGTTTTCTTAGGGCTCCGCGGTCAAGTTAGCAACAAATATGCAACGTCTGGTAAAGTTAGCAACAATAAATATGCAATATACTTTAAAAATAAAACGCTAGCACTGCGAAACATTGCCATTTTGAAATGGCACGTTATAAGTTGTGAAACGTTGAAATTTGGTTAGGTCTAGGCACAAAAAGTACTTTACCGTCACAAACTGACACTACAGGGCTTCCCCCACTGCGTTGAACTATGATGCTAAAGGGATCCCCAATGTGTTACATACTGACGCCGATGGGTCTTGACCATGTCCATATGTTCATATGTGACAAGTTGGGTAGTGACAACGGATTGAATTTGCACAAAGTGCAGTTATGCATGTCTGGACAAGTGTTTTCTGAAGAGAAAACACTTTCGGACATGCAACCGTGCACTCATGCCGTAGGATATACATACAATGTGAGGATTATTAAATATCCTGATCATTTGAGCTAAACAAAAAGATCAGTGGAGCTGGTTACACTTTTAAACATCTTGTAATTTGTGTTTCTCTCTCTCTTGCTGTCTATCTCATTGTTTGGCTCCGGCTATGGTCTCTCATCTTCTGGGCGTCCAATAAAACAGTGGGACAGATTGACAAGCTGTTTTCCTCAGATGTTAAATACCAGACACATTTTATTCTGCTGCAGTGGTCAGTCTGCTGTATGTAAATAAGGTACAGCAGCTATTTGTCCCATATTTAGCACCTCTGAGCAGGGTCACCTTAAAATGCATACTGCATTCGACCGAACATGCAGTTATCAGTAGTGCTACTTTATTATGGTTATTTTAAAAGCGCAAAACCTTGGTGCAGTCAATAAACAATAACAAAGGCATTTTGACTGTTAAGTGGATAAAAAGGGCTCAAAATCTTTAGTAAATATCCCTCAGAGTTGGCAGTCTGTAGTAAAATGTTTTATGGTCATATTTTGGGCCCTGTGTCCACCAAAGCATTTTTTACCAGCTGAAAACGCCACCTGCTCTTTTGAAAATGCCCAGCAGGGTGCGCTAGCGGGCGTTTTTGAGGCGCAGCGTTTTTTCCTCCTGCTTTGTTTGCTATGACACATAACCTACCTAACTTTACTGGATGTAAAAATGGCAACACAGAGCAGAGTACTTGCTCTGTATGAGAGAAGGCTGAAGCAGGTAGAGAGAGAGGACGGACTCGCCGAGTTCCACCGTTTGGTCCAAGAGGACGATGCCCGGTTCCAGGATAGTAACCGTTGCTACGGTGTGCTATTTGTCCCGCCCCTCCTCTACTGTGATTGGACGGCTGGGTAAAAAGTGACAGTGACGAGCGCAGCGTTTTTCCCAAAGTTTCAACTCTCGGTGACCACAAAAAAATGTGATGATGATGAGCATGATGTCTCAGAAGGAGGTTGACACTATATCCTGCTATAAAAAAAACACAAAATGAAAGTAGTAATAAGATCGGCTACTCACAGTTTGAGGCACTGGGATCTGGTGCAGTGGCAGGGTTTCCTGGACTTCGATTCACAAGTTCCAACAGTTCTACAAGGAATCAGAATCAGGTTTATGGCCAACTAGATTTTCACATACAAGGAATTTGCCTTGGTCTTTTGGTGTATAACAACATCAAACATAGTAAGTAGAAGATATAAAAAAAAGTAAAGTAAGCAAAATAAGTACTGCAAGTCATAAACAGAAAATAATAATACAATTTGAAATATTTATTTAAAAATATTTATTTTTCTATATTTTTCTAAATATTTAGTTTCTTATAAAATGGCTGTACAGTTTTGTGAAGTGTAAAATAGTGACCATGGAATGTACAAAAGTTCACAGTTTGAATTGTAAAGAATATAGGCAATGTACAGAGATCATAATCCAAAAGATGTGTGTTGATGCAACGCACTGAGGCAGTGTGTAGGGATGGTAATGATTCTTGGAAAATTGATTAATCGCTGTTAAAGAGGTGGTATTCTGCTCATTTTCAGGTTCAAACTCTTCTTTAGGGGTTGTACCAGAACAGGCTTACATGGTTTCATTTTCAAAAAACACCATATTTTTGTCATACTGCACATTGCTGCAGCTCCTCTTTTCATTCTGTGTATTGAACGCTTTGTTTTAGCTATGGAGTGATGCATCTTGTCTCTAAATGATCTTTGTTGGGAGTTGCACATGCGCAGTTCCTAGTTAAGCACTACTAGCCAATCAGAAGCAGAGAAAGGCGGGTCAGTGAGAAGCCGGTAAACACAGGTTCGTTTCAGCTGTAGGCTACATGTTGCCGACCAGGTTGGCAACATGGACTGGAGCAAGAGTTTCAGAGTGGTGAGTTAATAATCTGTAACAAAAGTATCTTTCATCCATGAAGTTTTAACTGAGCTCTGTCTCTACATCACAGGAACAACTTTATGTCCACTGACTGCCTGGAGGGTAGCTAGTGTTTGGTAGGGAGAGGAGAGCTGTGGTGCAGCTCACTGTTTTTCCCCCGGTGTTTTTGAGGGCGTGTTGGAGTAGCCGCTTGACGAGCGTTATGACACGTATTTTCATTGTGACGTCACAAGAAAGGAAGTAAAGACTGGACTACAAACGAGCCATTTTCAGTTCAGAGCAGAGCTTGCTGTGGGAGATGGGAACTCCCTTTGGGCTGGACTTTGGGCTTTTTCACTTTCCAAACCTAGTACATGCACAAAAAAGATATATAACTCAATAAAGGAGAGGGAAAAAGCCAAAAACCATAATACCACCTCTTTAAGAAGTTAACTGATTAAAATTACAACCGAAAATGTACATTTGTGTACCATTTCTGCTGTGGGAAATGGGGCAAGATGAAGAGGGCAAAACACTGTACACTGTAAAAGAGGACAAGGCTCAATGTAAATACTGCAACACCATTTTAAAATACAGATCCAGTACAACGTCAGTGTTGCACCACCTGAAAGGTCAGCACCCAACCGTTTCAGTGCAAGTTGAGAGTGGAAAAGAGTCAGTGTTAGCTATAAGAGGCTGTAGTGATGCGTACAGAGGCAAAAACTCAGAGGCTTTCCTTTATGGTGGAAAAGGACATGATGCTTATAAACGTGGTGGACGCTGAGGTCTGACAACACTGAACCAGGCTATCACATCGCTAGCTGCATGGAGAAGCAGTAACATTTTATAGGTGTTAGCTGGGTGTAGCCTACCCCACGCACAGCCTCCCCACTCTGCCCCAGATGCAGTTTAACGTCAATGCCCAGGACACTGTTTATTTGAAACTAGCGCAAGTGAAATTAGTTTTTGACCCGATAAGCAGAATCAAAATGTACTTTTCTTAAAGGATAATTTTGGTATTTTTAAACCTGGGCCCTATTTTCATATATTATGGTGTCTAAATAACTATTTGGTACAAAAAGGTGTAGAATCCGTGCAGCTGTAAACCTGCAGTGGTTGCAACATAGTCCTTCAGGGCGCCCATCAAAGTTGAGACAGTAAGTGCTTCTTTTTGCCACCAACCACTTACCGTGCTAAAAGGGCTTGAAGCTGGGTGTTGGCTGTCTGATCTCTGGACTCATACTGGGGGCATGTTGTCTGGTGGTACTGGGGAAGCTATATATCAATGAATGATTAAATAAATGGATAACAATCTATTAATCAATCAATTAATGAATTAATCAGTGGTAAAGTTGGAGCTAGGTTCGATTTACTGAAGTCTGTGAATGTTCAACAGAGACATTTGATTTCTGGGTCAAAATGGAACAACCTTTGTTTCCCTACCTGGCTGGGAGTCCCTAGTACACTCACATCTGGTGAACACAAAGGAAAAGAGGATCACTACAAAAACTGAAATGCATCAACAAATGTAAAACTTTTACTGCTGTAATATTTGGGTGAGCCATTTACAGTAGTGTTGAGCCATCTATGGATTGTCTCTTCTTTCACCTCTTTTCTTTGGATCACCCTTTCAAGGGTCCTTTTCAGGTTGAGGGCGAATTTGTCTCAAGCATTTACGGTTCTGGTAGTTTGGTTTACTAGAGAAGCTGCCCCCGTATTTCCAACTATACTATGTATTTTAAAAAGTACAGTACCAGCAGTTAGCACAAAGGCAGGGGTCAAAGTGTCTTATTTACTTTTAAATAGATATTTCACTATTAAAATCATAATTTAGAGTTCTTGTATTCACGCGTCTTTAATATTGATGCAAGTTTGGCTTATTCTATAAAATGGTGCTGTCCATGTTTTTTTTACCTCCTTATCCAAACTTCCAAAATCCTTAATAAAAATAATTTAGGGTTAATTATGAGCAGTTTTAATCACCCGCTGCAGAGCCCCCGGTCCTGGGCCGTGCACATCCCATGCCAGTCAGGATGCTTTCTATTGCTCCTCTGTAAAAGCTAACAGGAATTTGGCCTTCTTAAGCTTCCTCAAGAAATACAGTCATTTCTGAGCTTTCTTCAGCAGCCTGGAGATGTGAGATGATGTTTATTCCCAGGAACCTGAAACTGTTCACCTGCTCCACCTCAGCTCCACTGATGTAGACAGGAGTGTGTGTCTTTATCTCCTTCTTCCTGAAATCAGTGATCAGCTCCTTGGTTTTGCTGACGTTGAGCAGTAGGTTGTTCTCTGAGCACCACTCTGCAAGATTATGAATTTCCTCCCGATATGAAGTCTCATCTTTGTTTGAAATCCGGCCAATGATGGTGGTGTCATCCGCAAACTTTTCAACAGAGTTCTCTCCATGTTGGGGGATGCAGTCATGGGTGTACAGCGTGAACAGGAGGGGGCTGAGCACACAGCCCTGGGGAGCTCCGGTGTTGAGCACTTGTTGAGCTCTAGTCACTGCTTTTTTCTTTACACAGGATTTGCATGGCCTTTTTGCTTTTAACCCATGAGATTCTTTTGCATCTCTTTTTTTTTCTTTTTTAAACCTGTCCTGCCCAGCAGCCTGGTATAGAGTATAATCACCTGGATACCATATTGTGCCAGACAGATTTTACTTTAACAAGAGAGTATTAAAATACTCCTTTGTCTGTTTTATTCTGTATTATTTATTTAATTATGTATTGATTTGTCACCGGGCCGGACAGGGGGGCAGACACGGGGATGGGGGGGCACAAACAGACAGCACAGAGAAAGGACAAGACCTGTAAGAGAAGGGGGAAAGGGGGATGGAAGGTGGGGACAACAGGGAAAAGCTGTGGCAAACACCAATTGCAGAAAGCAATGAAACCTGAAATAGAACAGAGAGGGGGCTTGGGGAGGAGAAAAACAACAACAAACACAAACAAAAACAAACAATAAATAATAATATAATAATAATAGTAAAAGACAACCAGCCGAACAGCAGCAATAAACAGCTGACATAGAATGACAACTAAGAGAAAAATGAAAACAAGAAACAAACCGCAATCGGATCAACCCGCACAGAGACCCCCACCCCCAGAAGCCAGGGCACCCTGCGACCCCCCAAAGCGCAAAGGACCCCAGACTGCATGTCCCGGGGGAAGCTGTACCCCGCCCCAAGGAAGAACAGCAGAAAGCCGTGCCGGGAAGCTCCCTGCCGCCAGAGAGCGACAACGTGGGAGAGCCAGGCCAACGGTCCCCCCAGCCCAGCCAGAGGCATCCCTCCCTACAGTGCAGGCAGTGACAGCAGCCCCCGAGGCCGATCTCATCCCCGGACAGGGGCCCAGCCCCACCCAGTCAAGCACCCCCAAGGAGGAGCACCAAAACCTACCCCGACAACACCGGCCATGCGCCCCAGAGACTCCCGAATGCCCCCACCGTGAGAGAGCTGGCAGGGGGAAGCAGCGGGAGCCTCACCTCTGCCAAAGAGGGCCCAGGCGAGGAGAGGAGACAACGGGCCCCCAGGCCCAGGGACACAGCACCCGCCCAGAAATGAGCAAAGGCCAAAAGCCCGAGTCCCCAGTCCCTGACCCCCCCCAGCCCACCCCAGATCAGGCACGGCCATCACCAACCCCACAGCACCCCCGACGCCCGGGGCTCCAGGGGTAGGACACGAGGCCAATGAGAATCTCCCCCACTCCTTCAACCCCTCTGCCTGCCTCTGTAAATGTATTGTTTTGTGTTGGATGCATGTCATGGATTGTGAAGTGTTGTATGGTGGAGTAAAGATAAGGTGTGTGGTAACTAAGGTGCAACTAAAATTGGAGGGTAGTTGTGACACAGGCACCCCACAACTGTCAGGTAGTGGAGCCTCCCATCGTTCCCCTCCCACCCCCCAAGCCCTCTGTGTCTA
This sequence comes from Micropterus salmoides, assembly GCF_014851395.1. Classification (NCBI taxonomy): domain Eukaryota; kingdom Metazoa; phylum Chordata; class Actinopteri; order Centrarchiformes; family Centrarchidae; genus Micropterus; species Micropterus salmoides. The sequence continues at coordinate 37,022,974 of NW_024044570.1, forward strand.
ATGTGTAATTAAAATTGAGGGGCGGGCAGTGAGGGAGGAAGAAGTGCAAGGCCGCAATAAAGCAGCCCCACCCCCCAAACACCCTGCAGGCTGCCCGCCCCCCAGGGTCCTAAGGGTGTATGTTGTGAGACATGACCAAAGGGGGAAAGGTGAAGGAGGTCATAGGGAGGCTAGGAGACCAGATTCCTGACTGGCCCCATCATTCATTCAGGTCCCTCCAGCCCAGGGCTTATAGCAAGAGCCCCTCTAGCACTGGCAGCACCCCAGAGTCAGCGACAACCCCCCCTCCATCCCCAGGACGGGCCCAGGCAGTTCCGCCAGTGTATGAATGAGTGTGAATGCTAGTTTCTGTTTGAGCACTTAGGCTCAGTGTATGAATGACTGGTGAATGCAGATGTAGTGTAAAAGCGCTTTGAGTAGTCGAAAAGACTAGGCAGGTCAGTGCAGCCAACCCAAAGTCCAACAATCCCCAGCCCCACTGCCATCCCCCCACCTCACCGCTCCCACAATCAGGAGCACTCCGAGCACCACCAGGCCATCGGAGCTGGCACAACCCCCCCCTACAAGGGAGCAGGTCCGGAGCAGCAAAGACCCCGCCCAAGGACAGAACGGCCCAACAGCCCAGACCCGAAGGTCAGCCCACACCCAGGAGGCAATGCCACTCAGGCCAGGTCAGGCCAGAAGACCCCCACCCCCCCGCCTTTCCCTCCCTAGCAGCGAAGCATCCCACACACAGAAAAAGTCAGAAAAAAAAAGCAGATGCACCCAGCCCCCCTAGGACTCAACACGACCACAATCCAGAGGGCCGCGACGCGACTGCGAAGCAACCATCGACACACCCCAAAGCACAATCCCTCCACACACAGGATCCCCACACCAACTACCAAGCATCCAGTCCGGGCACTAAAATCCAGAGGAGACCAGCTCAAAAAGGACCAGCCCGCACCCACCACCCCGTCAACCCCTTCTTCCTGGTTCCCCACCCCTCCAACAACCAGTTGCCAGACCCCTCAGAGAACCGAAATGTAATTATCAGGATACACAGCATGCACACAGGCCAATAACGACCTACAGGTGAGCCAACCAACACTACCCCGCTACCAATCTAGCGGCACACAACAGCCAAGTAATGCGCTGCACAGGAGAGATGCCAGCCGGCGCAAACCGCCCCCATCCCCCGAGGCCACTAGATCCTGGAATGGAATAAAGTTACTACCTTGCATTACATGCTCTTTGTCAAACCACAGTGGGGAATTTAGTGTTTTCTTATTTTGCAGGATGTCAGGATTATTCCAGATTGGGGTAAATCTGCATGGGATAGGTGAAGACCCAGATATTTTGAGAAGTTCCCACCAAGCTGCCAAGGAAGTGCTTATGTTAATGCTTTTAAAGCAGGTATGACGTTTGATGCTGGAACTGATGAATGGCATATCGGAAATTTTAATTTCCTTACAGAATGTTTGTTCTATGTCCATCCATGAGTGGTCCAGGGGGCTCTGATTGATCCATTTTGAGATATATTGTAGTCTATTGGACAGGAAGTAATGATAAAAATTTGGCAGTTCTAAACCACCACAGTCTTTTGCTTTTTGCATAGTTTTTAGACTGATTCGTGGGGGTTTATTTTTCCACAAAAATTTTGAGATGTTTGAGTCCAGAGATTTAAACCAGACAGCAGAGGGTTTGGTGGGTAACATTTAAAACAGGTAATTGATTTTAGGTAGGACCATCATTTTTATGGTGGAGACTCTTCCCATGAGTGATATAGGTAATGATGTCCACCGTACAAGGTCATCCTCTACTGATTTAAGAAAAGGCGTGTAGTTTAGCCATGTCAGTTCTGACAGCCTGGAGGAAATATTGACACCCAGATATTTAATATTCCCAGACTTTAGCGGTGTGGTAGATATACTCTGGAAATCACACTTTACAGGTAAAACTATGGATTTACTCCAGTTAATGGAGTAGTCTGAGATGGATGAGAATTTATCTATAAGTGTGATTGTCTCAGAAAGAGAAGTTTGTGAGTTTAGGAGGAAAAGTAATACATCATCTGCATAAAGGCTTATCTTGTGGTGTATATTTTCTGTTTGAATTCCTTTAATATTATTATTTTGTCTGATAGCAGCTGCTAGCGGTTCTATAAAAATAGCAAATAGCGAGGGAGAGAGTGGGCAACCCTGCCTGGTACCCCTCTGGAGACTAAAGCATGGAGAAGTATGATCATTTGTTTTGACAGAAGCTCTTGGGGAACTGTATAAGATTTTAATCCAATCTATGAAAAGTAGCGAATAGAAATTTACAATTTACTCTTACTTTATCTAAAGAAACAACTGTAGTTTCCAGGTTATGAATAGTAGCATAGTCTATTACGTTACGTTACGTTACGTATAAGTAGCCTGCGTGTATTGTTGGTGGAGTGCCTGCCCTTAATAAATCCTGTTTGGTCAGAGTGTATTATACCAGGAGTGACCTTCTCTAGCCTTCTTGCTAGGTGATGCTAGATGATTTTAAGATCTGCGTTAATAAGTGATATTGGGCGATAACTGGATGGGAGTGTGGGGTCTTTGTCTGGTTTAAGGAGCAGGCTGATATTAGCAGAATTCATTGTTGGAGGCAACATGCAAGTACCCCTAATTTGTATAACCATCCTATAGAATGTGGGCGCAAGTATTTCCCAGAATTCCTTATAGAGTTCAGTGGGAAAACCATCTGGCCCAGGGGCTTTATTATTTGGCATATGTAAGAGAGCTTCCTGGAGTTCAGCCATTGAAACAGGTGAATCCAGAGCCCTGATCTGTTCATCATCTAACCTTGGCAAATCTTTATTGTTCAGAAATGCATCGATGTTAGAGCTAGATGGGTCAATTTGTGATGTATATAAGTTTTTATAATAATCTCTGAATGCATTGTTGATTTCTTCTGGGTTATAAGTCAGATTCCCAGCTGAGTCCTTTAAGGAAGAAATAGTTATTTTTTCTTTATTCAATTTCAATTGGCTGGCTAAGAATCTGCCGGATTTATTGCCATGTTCAAAGTTCTCCAAGCGTAGTCTTTGCAACTGAAATTGGGTCTTTTTATTAATAATTTCATTTAATTCAAGTTTTGATTTTCTCAGATCATTCAGCATGCGTTCCTGTGGGGAGGTAGCAAGGGTAGTTTCTAATGTTTTTATTTTTTGTTCTAGCTCTAATTCACAAGATCTCTCTTTCTTTTTTTGTATGATGAATAGGAGATTATTTTACCTCTCATGACTGCTTTTGCTGCCTCCCAAAGAAGACATGGCGAGGTTCCTGGCAGGTCATTAGTTTCCATAATATAGCCCACTCCTTTTTGAAGTAACTTATAAAATCTAGGTCTTTAAGCAATGATGCATTAAATCTCCAACTTCTAGTTGGCCGTGTGACCCTTTTTTTAGTAAGAGTGATAGAAACCGGTGCATGATCACTGATAGTGATAGGGTGAATCTGAGTATTGGAAATGTCATAATTGAGCTGCTAACCAAAAAATAGTCAAGGCGAGAATATGAGTGGTGGACTGGTGAAAAGAAGGTATATAAGAGTGGGGTGGTGAGAACGCCAAACATCGCAAAGACCAAAATCGCTCATGTATTGTTTAAGGATGTCTGTTGATTTCCAAATACGGTGACCACCTGCCGTACTGAGCCTGTCAACTGCTGGATTACATACCATGTTGAAGTCCCCTCCTAATATAAGAGCTGTGTCTGAGTGAGCAGAGAGTGAGTTGAAGAAAGCATGAAAAAAGGAGGGGTCGTCAACATTTTGGCCATAGATGTTAGCAATGCATAAACGAGTATTTTGAATCGAAATGTTAACAATAATGAATCGACCCTCTGGATCATAGTAGTGGTATTATGATTGAAGTGTGTTTTTCTATTTACCATAATGGTGACACCCCTTTGTTTTGAGTTATAACAGGCTGAGTACGAGTGAGGAAACTGTGGTGAGGTTAGTTTATCTGCTGTCTTGGGTAAATGAGTCTCCTGTAGTAGGACAATGTCTGCTTGCAGATTATATAGATGGTTAAAAAATTTTAATCTCTTTTCCCTTGAACCAACTCCGCGTACATTCCAAGAGGTGATTTTAAGTGTGGTCATCATTCAACTAAGGGATGTGGTGTAGGCTAGTGTGTGCAGTGTGCGTGTTGTATCATTGTGTGTTGTATGCGCCTGTATGTGTGTGTCTATGTGTTCATGTTGTATGCGCCTGCGTGTGTGTGCTAGCGGTGTGCCCGACTGTTTGTGAATTAAACAGTATGAAAATTGCGCAGCTGATCGACGTGTAAACGGCGGAGGAAGAGCAACATTAACAAAAGAAAGAAACAGTGAAACAAAAAACAGAGGAAAATACACAAAACATTATCGGACAGTCTAGTCAGATAACCACAGTATAGGCTGTTGAGACGTGCACTGTATTTTATAACTATTAACCTACCATATGTCACGGAGTAATTAACTGAGAGGGGAAAAAATTATCGCATAGTGATACAGTTCACCTGTTGCTGGATTTGGTTCTTAGTAGAGCCAAGGAGTGGTGTCTCTGTCGCGGTACAGCTGGCCATCAACGTAAAGTTTATCCACCGCGATGACAGCCCGTGATCCTTCTCCAATAAGCTTCTTTCTTATTGGGAACAGGACTCGGCGTCGGTCCAGGATCTCCCGGGGAAACTGGTCATTAACGCTGAAGTTGGTCCCTCTCAGCTCCCTGCCGCGGCCTTTAACCAGTTCCTTCTGCTTGAAGTGTTCAAACTTCGCGACGATGGGCCTGGGTCTCTGGTTCTCCTGTCGCCGTCCTCCCGGGCGGTGCACCCGGTGGAAGCTGATGTTCTTCACGGTCTCGGCCAGGAGCTTCAGTTGATTTTGGATGAAGCTTTTAACGGTCTCCTCTGGGGCTTCATCCGCCTGACCAGATTGTATACATTGCATTGAAATGACCAGATTATCCCGCATACTACGAGCCTGGAGATGGATGATTGCTTCTCTAATGTTTTTATTGTCTGCCGAGAGCCGCGTCATTCCCTCCGTGAGGGATTTAACCGAACCTTTGAGGACCTTGTTTTCCGCCGCGAGCTCAACCACCTGTTTCTGACTGAGACTCCAGGGATTCCCGCAGAGCCTGAAACTCTTTGTGAAGTACTTCCACCAGAGATAATCGGGCATCAAAGCTAGACAATTTCTTGTCTATTGAATCCAGGATTTCTGTGAAATCTGCACCTTGTGAGGAGACTGCTCCAGGTGATGCTCCAGGTGAGTCTTCAGTGCGGTTTCTTTTTGATTTCCCCATGACCACTCGATGAAAACACTGGTCAATGTAAACTTCGAGGTCCTCCAAACACTCGTCCTCGAGGTCCTCCAGTGCGATTTGACTGCTCTTGTTTGTTAATTCGCTTAAAATTGGCAGATTGTTTGTTTAATGAAATGTTTGTTTAGCTGCGCGCTGCCATGTTTGAATTGCACCAAGTCTCACGAGATTACACAACGCTCACCGTGTCATCTCCTCTCACTCCATCTAAAACTCTTTTGCATCTCACCAATACACAGCGATATGTCACCCCCTAGGGCAGTGGTTCCCAAACTTTTTTGCCCGGCGTACCCCCAAAGACCTATCAGATGGGCCCAAGTACCCCTTTCTCACCCCTTGATAGATGGGATGGCTTAATGGCATTTGTGCCCACGTTTGCATTTTTCAGAATCAGAATCAGTTTTATTGCCAGGTACATTTTTACATACGAGGAATTTGCCTAAGGAAAAGTAAGGAGCTCATAAATGTACAAGTATACAAAAATTACAAATAATACTATAATACAATGCTGACAAATATGTGCAAAAGTTCACAACATGAGCATAAAGCACAGTTGAGAGTTGGAGTAAAGTGTGGGGTCAGGAGTGTGTATGAGCGTGTGTGTGTTTGTGGAGGGGGGGCATGAGAGTCAGTGACAGTGGGGACCCGGGCCTTGTTGAGGAAGCCCACTGCTATCGGAAAGAAACTGTTGTGGTGAGAGGGTTTGGTCCTGATGGACGGCAGCCTCCTGCCAGAGGAGAGTGTGAAATAGTTTGTGTCCGGGGTGGGAGGGGTCAGCTGCAATCTTTCCTGCTCAGTGTCCTCGAGGCGTACAGGTCCTGAAGAGATGGAAGGTGACAACCAATCACCTTCTCTGCAGAGCGAATGATATGCTGCAGTCTGCCCTTGTCCCTGGCAGTGGCAGCAGCGTACTAGATGCTGATGGAGGAGGTGAGGATGGACTCAATGATGGCCGTGTAGAAGTGCGCCATCATTGTCTTTGGCAGGAAGTACATCCTCTGCTGGGCCTTCTTGCTTAAAATCCACGACCATCTCCACTGTCTTCTGAGCGTTGAGCTCCTAACTGTTCTGGCTGCACCAGGTCACCAGATGGTCGATGTCCCACATGTAGGCGGACCCACGTGAGATGAGCCCAATGAGGGTGGTGTCATCCGCAAACTTCAGGAGCTTGACAGACTGGTGACTGGAGGTGCAGCTGTTGGTGTACAGGGAGAAGAGAAGTGGGGAAGAACACAGCCTTGAGGGGAACCGGTCCTGATGGTCCTGGAGTCAGAGACATGTTTTCCCAGCATCACGTGCTGCTTACTGTCCGTCAGGAAGTCTTTGATCCACCTGCAGGTGGAGTCAGGCACGCTCAGCTGGGAGAGCTTGTCCTGCAGCAGGGCCAGGATGATGGTGTTGAAAGCAGAGCTGAAATCCACAAACAGGATCCTGGTGAGTCCAGGTGCTGGGGAATGACGTGAAGGACCAAGTTTACTGCTAATCGTCTACAGACCTGTTGGCTCTGTAGGCAAATTGCAGGGGGTCCAGGAGTGGGTCTGTGATGGATTTTAGGTGGGACAACACAAGGCGCTCAAAAGGACTTCACTTTCCTACTTGGAGTGGCAAAAACTGATTGTTTCAACCATTGTTTCATTTACTGTAGTTGACTTTTTTCTAACTAGGATTTCTGCCTTTCTAAATAAAATTACATTTGACTCAGGTTGGTGGAAAGCTGAGGCATGTAATGTGCAGACTACAATAGTTGGTAGGTTATTTTTACAATAACTACACACATTTGTAATCTTACATGTGCGTTGATTTTTTTCCTACACACAAATATGTGGATATATTATCAGATCATAACTTTTCCCACATACCCCCTGGCACCTTCAGAAGTACCCCCTGGGGTACAAGTAGCCCTGGTTGAGAATCACTGCCCTAGGGCAACTACACAAAGGACAAAAATTCTGTAATTCATTCCATTTGCAAAATATTAGAAGGCAATCTGGGCAAGATTAATATTTACACGAGGGGTAACTGTAGTTAACCATTGCTGAAATCTGGTCACTGAGCAGTGGTTTAAATGTGAGAAGACAAGTGACATACTGAGGCAGCTTTTGCAGAAAAAAATTATAGAATGCCATTTTCTTCTTGTTGCTAGTGATGAGTCGGAGCAACCCTTTTCAGATAATATTAGGATCTCCTGTAATGAAGCTTAAAGCAGAATGATAAACTGCATTACATTGTTTGAAGTGAGCAGCATGAGAATAAAGCCAAGCACAAAACGGGGGCTTACGGTAGTGGAAGGCGATATTTCAGGGTATTTGTGCGATGTTGATATTCTTGACGACAAATACTGAAAAATCACAGTAGCTGTTAAGCTCTCCTCGCACGATTTTTGGCCCTCATTGTTGTGAACCACATGCTTCTTCTTGAGGTGGTGAACAAGTTTGTTGTATTGCTCCCTTTTGTTGTTGGACTTCTTAGTTATTACCGTGGTTTGTTCTACATCTGATCTTTTGGAACCAAATCAATTTCCACACTCCTGACGTCGTTCCCCTCTTTGGTAGTAATTCCTCCACCGTGGAGTGTTCCTTTCACGTTCAGCCATGCTTTTAGTTATAGTGTTTTAGTTGCTATTTATAATATAAAAGATAGATATAGATATATTGTGCCACACCTCCAGTTGACTGTCCAATCATTTCTTGTCCTCTGGACAGACACAAGTCTGGCACAAAACTAAACTGAAACTAATATGTAACCTATGCAAACGTCCTCACCTTCACCCGCAGTTGGGCCGTCATCTGTATGTGTTGGGGCAGATTTCAGGGTAAGGAACACAGGTCCTGGCTCACAGGGGTTGACGAGCACAACCTGTCCACCTCCACTTACATTACACATCACCTACACAGATGAGGGGAAGACTTTAACAACTGCTCGATTATCGATTAGTCCATAAGTTCTAATATAAAATATAATACACCTTCTTTTAAAGGTAGAGCTCATTTTAAGTACTCAGAATCATACACCCCAGCCCGTCCACTATGCTCTGCTACTGCCAATTAGCCACTGCCAATAACACGACTGCTGGAACCATCTCCCCACTGACATCAGGACAGCAGACACTCTACACATCTTCTGTCACAGACTGAACATCCAAGCTTATGACATAGATCATATTTATGCTGCTTAGCATGATAAAAAACCTCTGTAAGCCTTCGCCTCAATTTACAAACTATAGTCTACAGACTTATTTTTATACTATACTTGGGCATACATATATACCAGGGCTGGGCCTACATCCCTTTCAGGATATTCAGTCTGCTTAGGAAACCAATCTGAGGGGCATAAATTATACCTCCCTATAGAAATAAATGGAAACAGAATGCCACTAAACTTCATGAGATCTATTGTTTTTCATGTTGAAAGGAAGAGCTGTTTTCCTTTGTGCTGATGGTAGCACTTACATGCTGTGGGATGTGGGATGTAAATTCAGTCAGTCCCTCTTGAAACTGCTGATGGTCCACGGCCTGTGGTACACAGATACTGGATACAGGGGCATGTAAATCCCCCTAAAAACACAGAAGACATACTCACACACAAAACAAATATGCAATGTATACATTCTGTATTAATATAGTTAAATGATTGTGAATACTCACTGGCATCATGCTGCAGAGGATGGGTTCATTAGTAAACCAATGAGCAGAACCTGAGCTGTGAAGGCTGCTGTCTGGTGGACCAGGCACAGGGCTGAGGAAACCAAGACTCAAGTCACTTTACAAACTTTTCCAAACACATCATATCCCACAAGCACAGGACTGTACATACTCAGGCATAGCTCAGACCACCAATTATTCATGACACTGTTGCTGCCTCTGCAATATACAGTGGGGAGAACAAGTATTTGATACACTGCTGATTTTGCAGGTTTTCTTACTTACAAAGCATGTAGAGGTCTGTAATTTTTATCATAGGTACACTACAACTGTGAGAGACGGAATCTAAAACAAAAACCCAGAAAACCACATTGTATTTTTTTTAAATAATTAATTTGCATTTTATTGCATGATATAATCATTAGTGTATCAAATACTTGTTCCCCCCCTCTAAGAGATTCTGTTCATAATTTTGACTAAGTTTGTAGAAGTCCCCAAATCGAAGGGACTGTGTGTAGGACTTTTATGTGATAATAGCAATTTTCTAATTATCCTGATGACATGTTTGGTTTGTAGACAAATAAAATAATCCCAGTGAAAAGGGTTGCATTATATGATGGTTTCAACCAATTCATGTCAGTGTCCCTGTGTCATTCTTAATACCACCACCAGATGACGCAAAAGTATATATAGTTGTAGTCCAAGAGTTTTTTTCACTTGCTGGAGACACCATATTTACTGGTAACTAACATTATGTGTCACTCCAACATGGTACAGTGGAACACAACCTATACGCTATAAAATGAATGAGGACTTACTCAGTGAGGAGGTGATACTGACTGGACTGGGGCTCCAGAAGGTAGTCTGGATAATTCAGTTGACAGTGAGTGGACTGACACGGATAGGGGAACCTGCAACTCAAAATTTACATCAACTGTTTATGTGAAAACATGTGAAAGATAAATACAGTACACGTATTCCTTGCACATTTTTTTCAAACATATGGTAAGGTCAGGAGATTTGTACACCAGTACAGCCCAAATGGAATCACAAGAAATGGCACGAGTCATTTTGTGAACGGCTGACAGAGAAACAAGAAAAGAGAAGATTTTCTAAGTGTCCAAATAATGAAAGAAAAAACATCTCTAAATTGTTGAGTGTGTGAATGAACATTATACCTTAAGCTAAGAGGGTCCACCATCCCTGGCTGGATAATATACTGGTGATGATGGGGAGCTACTCCAGGCAGACTGACATCTGAAGGGGGGCCTGTCCATAGAGGAGTCCCTGCAGGGCCTGGGTTGACATTATTGTCCTCTTTTGAAGAACAGTCATCAGCATCAATATACTCCTGTCTGCTCTGTGCTGTGTTCAGCTCTGTCAAATGGGTATTCATCCCGCCAGCATAAAAGGCACCTGTCAGCCATTCATTAGTGAAATATACAGATGTTAGTCAGGAATTCTGACAGAAACTGGTCTATGAAGTTATTAAAACTTAGGGTTAGTAAATGTAACTAAGTAAATTTACTCAACTACACATTTGAGGAAATACTGAACATTTTACATTTGACAGCTTTAGTTCCTAGTTATTTTACAAATTAAATGTTTGCATAAAAACATAGAAAGAGCTTATAAATGATCTTTCGTTATAAATTAAACTACCTATATATTTTATACATAGACACAAGTAAAGCTGAAATTAATAATATTTTTATAATAGTTTAAGTAATATTTCATGCAAAAACATGTCATGGTTCTGGTCCTTAAATTTTGATTGATTTGAAATCATTTTTAATAATTTGTATTTTCAACTATTGGTTGATCAAAACAAGCAATGTGAAGATATCACCCGGGACTCTTGAGTAATTCTGACAGCATTTCTACTATTTTCAGAATTTTCACAAGTACTAGTTCTAAATACTAACGTTACCTCCATCACTGGATCGGTATTGACACCTTACTTGATCTGAATAAATTACTGTCATTGTTAGTGTTGCGTTTTTCTTACTGGTGAAACTTACGTTTCACTAGTTACACTATTTGATACTGTAACTTCAGGTCCTCCACATCGCTCACTATGACACTAGGATTTAGGCTGTTCAGCTGCGCTCACCTGTTAACTACTCATAGTTAAAGCCACACTTGGATTAATTTTCTTCTCCAAATATTATGACTTGCTTTTTCAATGGCGCTCCGAACGGCCGCTACGTTAGCTAGCTAAATGCTTAGCATTTCGCTATTATTAGCCTAACACTACCTAGCTAATATTGTTAAATGTTACACTACCAAATGTTACGTTAAATTTAAATTGCGTTAGCTACTGAATTAGCCAAAAGTAACAACTGGCTTGTTGGTGAGTAACTGAATCAATTTAAAGTTCTTAACTTTGTCTTAATTACTGCCTTTAGAGGTGGATAAACTGAACGCTCTGTTGCTAGGAGCTGCAGACGGACTGGTGCCTTCAGACTATCAGAAGTGTCGAAATTACGAAACCTTCCTACTGAAGCGTGAAAAGAGAGAGCAGTTGTCACAAGTGTAATCCTAGACTGTAGTGTGGAACTAGATTTGCGGGTTCTTGTCGGGCTCTGTTACCAGCCAGCGGCGTTGTTAGCCCTGGGCATCCGGGGCTATAGCCCCAGATGTTTTTTGAAAAGCCCCAGATCTCAGAAGGATTTTTAAAAAACAAACAACAAAAGGCTGAAAATTGAACTTTACAGGTTTAACTAACGTTACATGCGCGGGAGTGAGCGAGAGATTATTGTTATTATTTATTCTGCTGCACATTAGCGGAGAATAAGATGATCCAGCTGTAGCTCTGTGTCTGTCCTCTCTGCTCCACCTGAAGCTGTGAGCTGCACTTTATCAGAGGCGCTGAAATTAACTTGTGGATTTGTGGTGAGGTTAATCACCTGATCTATGTTTGGTCCCCCTCTTTCCTAATGTAAAGTTTTATTTGGCATTGCCTTCCTGGCTCAGGCGATTTCGGAGCTGGCTCATATAGGAGGCGGTTTACTAAGAGACCAGTCACAAAATGTTGCCGATAGAAATGTTGAGGGAGGAAAATAAAGTTGCTCGATGCCGGTGCAGCTTCTTCTTTTGTGCTGCTGTTACTTCTAGCTGAAGCCACAAAAATTCTTTGCATTGTGAACATTATTTAGATGTTTCAGGAATAATCAGATTGTCTTGGCAGCCTGGTTTGGTTGGCTACATGTCCATAATAAAAAGCACAGGCAACAAAAATTGGCTGGGCAGCAAAAGTGATACTTTAAAGTGATCTTGAAAAAGGAAAACAGCTAAATTACAGATAATCAGCTTTTGCAGGAATATTTTATAATATATATATAATAAGTTGCCTGGTCTGATGCAATAGACAGTCCATTTTTACTCTGATAGCCTATCTTGAACTTTCCTCATGTGAACACATAAGGGCTGTGATCCTGCACAACAAAACATGCAAGAATTAAATCCACACACTACCATGGATCACTTCCACACGGTGCGGCACGCAGATGGACCACAGATTAATTGCAAAGTTTATGATGATTTATCCTGTTTGACCTCTCAAAATATCCTTTATTCTGGAAACGTCAGAGAACCCAGTTAGATTCTGAATGTGCAGAACTTTGAACGTGAGCAGAAAACCTGCTGAAACACAGGAGCTATTAAAGTCCAGGAGTTTCTAACTGAATTAAAATGATTGAATTTTTTATTGATGACGTAAAAAGGTGCCACATGCACATTTAAATAGTTTACCTCAATCAGTCACGTCTGCGTGTGTGTTGATTCAGCAGTGATGATATTAAAAGTTGATCTACAGGAGAAACATATCTGAAAGCAACCCTGAGAGCTGCTCTGCATTTTAGATTTTAAATTGTTTTATTATACCTTTATTAAACCAGAAAATCTCTTTTTCCAAGAGTGTCCTGGCCAAGGCAGGCAGTAGTACAATTGCACATTTAAGATGGAAATAAATAATCAGTTACAAGGTCATAAAATCTCAGTCCAGCAGCACTAATGATCAACAAACAAACCAAATTTTATTTTGAATCAAAATACTCACCATTACATTACAAAAAATTACAATTTATTTAATGTTTCTTTAGTAAAATATAGCCTGTTTCATAATGAAAACCCCCTCTCCTGAAAATGGTATGAGTAATGTTTGTTGTACCCAACATCCGAACATCAAAAGTGTGCCGCATGCAGCAGCCCATGTCTGTGTTTATGTAGGAGATAGAGAGAGAGCACAGCATGCGTTGACATGAGTGAAGCAGATTTAGGGAGGGCCCATTAACTGGACCTTTTCAGGGGCCCAGTCATTTTTGTGGGCAGGCCTGGAGTCAATTATTATGTGAAGATATGAAGTTTTATGGGCTGGGCTAAGTCTTTAAATGGGGGACGCTACAGTACTTTTATCCTTTTCTGTTTTACTGTGGCCTTGTTGTTTTGCATTGTTGGCTATCATTGTATTTCATATAGTAGCATTTCTAATGTTCTTTGAATAACTAACTATTCACCTTAATGAAAGGTATGTCTTTTAACAAATGGACTGAATAAAAGTGTTTCAATCAGAGCTGTTTCAGACAAAAACGTTTCTCACAAAACCTAAGGGCAGCACTGCTTTAAAAGAGAGTGTGTTCAGATTTACGAGCAGCATTAAAGGCAGCATGAACCAACCCAGCGTGCTGACGTTGATCTTCAAGAACAGTGTAGTTTGGTTTACGGTGCGGAGGTAACGCGGACTGACGACTCCGCAGTGAAACAGTCTGAACATGAGTGCGAGTTTCGGGAAATCCGTGTTGATAACGGGGTCCAGCAGAGGAATAGGATTACAGCTGGTGAAAGAGCTGGCTAAAAGCAGCAACAGACCCGCTACAATCATAGCGACAGCCCGCAATCCGACTGGATCTGTGGTAAATAAACCTCTAACTTAACGTTACCTAACTTTGGTTTTCACATCAGTGCACACGAGTCCTGACATTAGTTGTTTTGTCTGTTGCACACTTCGCCAGACTCAAGATCGAAACACCGAGCTGCAAAGTGGCTGCCGCTGTTGTCCTGTTGCAAATGAGTGCACTTGTTTTTCTAAATTGTATCACTGTTCTTTACGGATCCCTGAGGACCAGGAACAAAGTTTAACCTGTTCGTCCGGGTTGTCCAAACTGACTGACTAGATTGGTGTTAAAAGGGACTCCAATGGCGAAAAAGACTGATTAGTTGATTTGGTAGATTGCAGCATGTGCGCGTGCGAAAGGCATGCACAGCAGCTAGAATTTAGTTTTTTAGTAATTGCTTGTATTTTATCGCAGAATAATGCACGATGATGGTGTCAGGACTTAATGAGTGTAAAAGGTTATCTAACACACCAAGGCGGTCATCAAAGCCGGGGATCACGCTGGCAGGACAGTCATTCCTGCTCTTGTTCTATATTCTCTATTTTGTCTTAGGGACTCTTCTTTCATTTGGAATATGATTGTAAAGCTATAACTGCGAATTGGGGCCCTTACAGGTTTAAAAACACAGGAGGGATGTAATCTGAGGAAAAACTCCAAGATTAATATGGTAAAATATAATAAAAGTAAATAAAAACTCGAGTATTCTCGGACATTATAGTCATACATTTATGAGATTAACACTCTAGTAGTATTGTTTGGCAAGCCTCACTTTGCAAGGCTGCAACATCACACCCAAGCACCTAACCGCACACGCTGCCCTTGCCTGTATTATGCCTGCAGTGGGTAATCTATTAATCATGCCTGTAATCAAATTGCATATAAAATATTTACGTGGGTTTATTTAAGAAATTTTTTCACAATCAAAATCCATTGAAACCCAAGAAACTGCTTTGGAAGAGAGAGCTTGATGACGTTTCTGAAAGTGCACAACCAGGGCTTTTTTGCTCACCAGTCACTGTGACTAATGGTTTTCCAAAGTTACTAGACGCATAGCATTTTCACTAGCCAAATGTTTGTGTAAAGCTCTGTTTTTCTGAAAACATGTAGGCTAGTCCATAAAGATAAAGACATAAAAAGTAGCTTCTTATTGCATATAATAAAACTGGTGCGTGGTTGTAGAAAATGGAAGCCCTAAGCGGCCTTTGATTCAATTGATTTTCTTCGTTTTCCTGTGATAATTATTTCGAGATAATGAAAGTTGTTTCCCCGTGATGATGGGACAATTTTCTTGTGATCTCAATAGTAGTGGGAATGTTTCTTAATGGTATTTTCAGTGTTTTCCAGTATCACTGGTTAGCTCAGTTGGTAGAACACTGGACTCATGGTCTAAGGGTTGTGTGTTCAACCCTCACTGAAGGCTTATTTCTTTCTATTTTATCTTTTCTCTTCAACAAATTTCTTATGAAGACACTGTTTCACATGCTCACAATAAAGCACGTGCTGGACTTTGTGCGTCCGGGCGATTGGTCCACGTCCATCAACCTATGGACTTTTCAAATACCCATCATTCCCAGGCAGAGGAATTTCCTGCGCTTCTCATTCAGGGGAATCCATTTAAAGTTACACAGTTTCTGACGGGTATTTCGGAACCTTTGAAATAGCCATTGGGAAATGTGTGATTGGATTCCCCTGAATCCTTTCATAACAACTTTGTTGAAGAGGATAACAAAAAACACACTAAAGAAGAAAGCAAACATGCAATCCTTGTATTACAAGTTTTTTGCTCTACCAACTGAGCTAACCAGTGACACTAAAATATTTTTGAAATTCTCCTAAACAAACGCACCTGCCGACCCCTGTATTCAGCTATGGTTTGTTATCTCAAGATCATGAGTAATTATCTTGTTATCACGGAAAATGGAGTAAAAAAAATATTTGAATAGATGGCTGCTTACGGCTTCGTATTAGAAGGATAATTGAAGATATAAACTAAACAGAAAAAACCTGGCATCAGAAACACTGTTTAAATATTTATTTACAACAGCAGTAAAAACCGCAATACAGAGTAGAAAAAATTCTATGCAATATAATCAATGAGCAAAGATGAACAAATTATGTTTTTCTAATAAAATTCATAAACATTTAACTTCTGTAATATCTGTAATTTTTACAGCATTTAGTGACACTTCATTTAGTCCTTCTGACTTTTTCTTCTGTGCTCAGCTCTGCCGTTTCTCTTTCTCTCGTTCTCCTGTGCATGTTTTCTCCACTCTGCTCAGCCACGCACACTCACGCACTGACTAAAGGTCGTGGAACGTGTGTGTTGCAACCAACCATGCAACCAACCATGCAACCAACCATGCAACCAACCATGCAACCAACCATGCAACCAACCATGCAACCAACCATGCAACCAACCGTGGCGAGATGACAGACAGAGATCAAACCATCAGGTTAAAAGCAGGCGGGGTGGGAGGGCTGACGGTCTACAGGTTTTAGGGAATGTGGCAGCCCTGGGACAGAGAAAACTTTTATATTCTCATTTGACAAAAGTCTGGATGTCATATTTGGAGTGCGTAGCCAGCGGCACTACAGAAGAGAGTGAGACACACCTCACATGTGGATTCTCCTGCTTGACGTCCACTAGTTTATTGTCATTTAATAAAAAATAATCACATATTTAATCACAATCACAATATTGAAATAAAAATATGGTGTTTTTTGAAAATGAAGCCATGTAAACCTGTTCTGGTACAACTCCTAAATACAAGTTTGAACCTGAAAATGAGCAGAATACCACCTCTTTAAGAATCAATTATAAGAAGCACAAATATAAATCTAAGAACATTTTTATAAGGAACACGCCTAGACTACTTCAAAGCTCCTGGTGGCTGCATGTGCCATCCCACCTCTGCAGTTCATCCAGAATGCAGGTCTTCAACCTACCCAAGTTCCCCTACGCTACACTGCTCCTCTGCACCCTGCACTGGTTACCGGTGGCTGCTCGAACCCGATTCAGGACACTGATACTTGCCTACTGGGCTGCAAATGGCATGGGCCGATCATACATCCAGGACATGGTCATCAGGACAGCTGAAACTTGCACATTTTGACATTGGCTTACTAAGTAAACATTACAGTGGAACTCAATTGTGCATTCAAAGGTGATCATTACTATACATTTATGAATAAACTTCCTCAATGATTTCTACTCACTCAATTTCCTTGATAATTTAGGATCTGCAAGAGCTCTCCAAAACCTATCCAGGGGTTCATATTGTGACATTAGGTGAGTCTGCTCATAAGATATTACATGGATACAGTATACAACTTGCATACAATGTGTTATTTTACTATCTGTATTTAAATGACTGCAGCTTTGTATATTCTATTGCAACATAAGTAGTTTTAATTTATAATCACTGATTAAATAGTGAGTTCCTCTGCTGCTTGCACTCATCTCAGTTAATTGGCTCCTTGTTGCCTGAATGGACCTAGTACAGTTCTGCCAAAATGATCTATCTAATTAATTTTTTAGACTGTCTGGGCTAAAAGAAAAGAAAGAAACATCTCTGCTCCACTCATAC
Source organism: Micropterus salmoides (assembly GCF_014851395.1). Classification (NCBI taxonomy): domain Eukaryota; kingdom Metazoa; phylum Chordata; class Actinopteri; order Centrarchiformes; family Centrarchidae; genus Micropterus; species Micropterus salmoides. The sequence continues at coordinate 37,040,418 of NW_024044570.1, forward strand.
ACGTGACTGCACGGCTATCATGTAACATCTGTTGTCAGGGTAGTGTCAGTCATTGATAGACCATTAACTAAAAAATTTTATGTGGTTGAGAACTATGAAGAATGTCCTGTTTATATTAAAGTTTCCTGTCATTTCACCAGACGTGGACAGCCAGCAGAGTATCCGCTCAGCCGTGGAGGAGGTCCAGTCCATTGTAAGGAATAACGGACTGAACTGTCTGATCAATAACGCTGCCATCGGACTCCTTACAGACATAAACACTGTTACCCCAGAGGCCATGATGGAGACCTTCCAGGTCAACAGTGTTGCACCACTGTTCGTCACAAAGGTAGGCCGACATTTGTCGGTACGTTGAAAGTTTTATGAACTTAACCAGAAAAAAACAAACATTTGAAGAGTCAGAAGTGTTCTCGTTTTTTATTGTGTTCACAATATTGATGTCAGTTAGATTTGGTTAGTCAGAGCTATGGAATATCTAATCATCCTAGCTCACTACTCCAATAATAAGACATCCTGCTAAATCATCTAAACATATACTGTATTTCTAAGCTACAGAATTCCTCTCTTCTTCATTAAGGCTAATGGCTTAAATTAACTAGCAAGCACTACATTCTGTACTTTATATCCATACAATTATTAGCGATATTACATTGCACCATAATAAACATTAAACTACTAAGTAATAATAAGAACTAAGGCATTCTAGGCTCGTAAGGCCTAGAATAAGGTTAATGGACAGCATTATCCATTAATACAAGCAGTAACAAAGGTTTGGCAGCTACTATGCAGATGTCTGGAAAAGTCTGGGATTTTGAAATGGAAAATGTGTAGAAACCCTGGTATGTTATATTTAACTTTTTTGCACAGAACAAGGACTTACAGGTGTTGGTCATATAATTAGAATATCAGAATATCCTTCGGGAGTCTCTGGGGTGCATGGCCCATGGGCTTTCTCCCACCCCTATTGGCTACTGGGGTTCTTGCCTGCCTGTTACAGTCGTGGCGTCCCACTCTCACTAACAACTACATTCTTTAACAGGCTTATGCGCACACACATGTACACACACACACACATACAGACACATTCACCCACACGCACACAGACGCACACAGTCTCACACATAGACACAAACAAACTTAGGTTGTCCCTGGTAGAATTATTCCTGATGCTTTTCTTTCAGTTACTTATTTAAATTAATTATTATTCCAGCTCTCGTGGCTGTGTTGTGTTGCTTATTTAGTGTGTGTGACTGTTTCTTGTTTTCATTTTTCTCTTAGTTGTCTGCTGCTGTTCGGCTGGTTGTCTTTTACTATTATTATTATTTTTATTGTTTGTTTTTGTTTGTGTTTGTTTGTTGTTGTTTTTCTCCTCCCCAAGCCCACCTCTCTGTTCTATTGCAGGTTTCGTTGCTTTCTGCAATTGGTGTTTCCCACAGCTTTTCCCTGTTGTCCTCACCTTCCATCCCCCTTTCCCCCTTCTCTTACAGGTGTTGTCCTTTCTCTGTGCTGTCTGTTTGTGACCCCCCATCCCTGTGTCTGCCCCCCCGTCTGGCCCGGTGACAAATCAATACATAATTAAATAAATAATAAAACAGACAAAGGAGTATTTTAATACTCTCTTGTTGAAGTAAAATCTGTCTGGCACAATATGGTATCCAGGTCATTATACTCTATACCAGGCTGCTGGGCAGGACAGGTTTTAAAAAAATAAATAAATAAAAAAAATTTAAAAAAATAGAATATCATCAAAAAGTTGATTTATTTCAGTAATTCCATTCAAAAAGTGAAACTTGTATAATGTATACATTCATTCCACACAGACTGATATACAGTATTTCAAGTGTTCAGAAAATTAGAATATTGTGTAAAGGTTCAATATTGAAGACACCTGGTGCCACACTCTAATCAGCTAATTAACCCAAAACACCTGCAAAGGCCTTTAAATGGTCTCTCAGTCTAGTTCTGTAGGCTACACAATCATGGGGAAGACTGCTGACTTGACAGCTGTCCAAAAGACGACCATTGACACCTTGCAAAAGGAGGGCAAGACACAAAAGGTCATTGCTAAAGAGGATGGCTGTTCATAGAGCTCTGTGTCCAAGCACATTAATAGAGAGGCGAAGGGAAGGAAAAGATGTGGTAGAAAAAAGTGTATAAGCAATAGGGATAACCGCACCCTGGAGAGGATTGTGAAACAAAACCCATTCAAAAATGTGGGGGAGATTCACAAAGAGTGGACTGCAGCTGGAGTCAGTGCTTCAAGAACCACCACGCACAGACGTATGCAAGACATGGGTTTCAGCTGTCGCATTCCTTGTGTCAAGCCACTCTTGAACAAGACACAGCGTCAGAAGCGTCTCGCCTGGGCTAAAGACAAAAAGGACTGGACTGCTGCTGAGTGATCCAAAGTTATGTTCTCTGATGAAAGTAAATTTTGCATTTCCTTTGGAAATCAAGGTCCCAGAGTCTGGAGGAAGAGAGGAGAGGCACGGAATCCACGTTGCTTGAAGTCCAGTGTAAAGTTTCCACAGTCAGTGATGGTTTGGGGTGCCATGTCATCTGCTGGTGTTGGTCCACTGTGTTTTCTGAGGTCCAAGGTCAACGCAGCCGTCTACCAGGAAGTTTTAGAGCACTTCATGCTTCCTGCTGCTGACCAACTTTATGGAGATGCAGATTTCATTTTCCAACAGGACTTGGCACCTGCACACAGTGCCAAAGCTACCAGTACCTGGTTTAAAGACCATGGTAAGAGGAAGATGCGATACGCCAGACCCAACAATGCAGAAGAGCTGAAGGCCACTATCAGAGCAACCTGGGCTCTCATAACACCTGAGCAGTGCCACAGACTGATCGACTCCATGCCATGCCGCATTGCTGCAGTAATTCAGGCAAAAGGAGCCCCAACTAAGTATTGAGTGCTGTACATGCTCATACTTTTCATGTTCATACTTTTCAGTTGGCCAACATTTTCTAAAAATCCTTTTTTGTATTGGTCTTAAGTAATATTCTAATTTTCGGAGATACTGGATTTGTGATTTTCATTAGTTGTCAGTTTTAATCATCACAATTAAATGAAATAAACATTTGAAATATATCAGTCTGTGTGGAATGAATGAATATAATATCCAAGTTTGTGTGTAAATTTGCTGTCCCTTCAAAATAACACATCACACAGACAATGCTCTAATTAATCATTGTGTTATAGTTCATTGACATAATCACCAAATTTATTTTAAACACCAGAAGTCTTTACTCTGTACTCTTAAACTAGTGTGCATTGTCTGCATGATGAAGGGAAGCCTGCAAACCACAGATGTGGGTTCAGGCATTGAGACAGACAACTCAGGTGACACAACACTGCCATCTGGTGGGACCTCCTTTTTAATCATCTCTACAGAGAGCAGCCTCACGGAAGTCTTTTACTGGCCCCCTTATTGGATATCCGCTATTGATTGGATGCTGCAGCTGATCGGACTGATCTGATACATCAGAACATCACTGTAGTTTCATATTGGAGTGATCACAAGTTTTTATATTTGATGTGTTTTATGATTCACTGTCTAGTCTGAGCAACAAAAGGACCACAATCAACTTTCTTTATTTATTAGATTTCTTTCCATGATGTGTGATTTTCCCCATTAGCTTTTATTATGGAGACAGTTTCATGTAGCAATCTGGGATTTGTTTAAATATAAAGTGCATTACAAATACTTATTATATCCACTGATTATAGTTTATTTCTGTTCACCATTTTTATAATTGCATGCCCTCTCTAGGGTTTACAGAGAATGGTCCGAAAAAGAGAAAATATCCAGGAAAAATGCCTTGTTGGTGTCAGAGCAGAGACTGGTTAAAGATGACATAGAGGCAACAGTAACTCAAATATCCACTCGTTACAACCAAGGTATGCAGAATACCTGCCACTCCTGTCAGCCAAGAACAGGAAACTGAGGCTACAATTCTCACAGGCTCACCAAAAATGGACAACAGAAGATTGGAAAAATGTTGCCTGGTCTGATGAGTCTTGATTTCAGCTGCAACATTCAGATGATAGGGTCAGAATTTGATATAAACAACATGAAAGCATGGATCCATCCTGCCTTGTATCGTTGTACCTTGTATTGTTCAGCCTGCTGCTGGTGGTGTAATGGTGTGGGGGATATTTTCTACGACACTTTGGGCCCCTTAGTACCAGCTGAGCATTGCTTAAACGTGACAGCCTGCCTGAGTATTGTTGCTGACCATGTCCATCCCTTTATGACCACAGTGTACCATCTTCTGATGGCTGCTTCCAGCAGGATAATGCACCACGTCACAAAGCTCAAATCATCTCAAACTGGTTTCTTGAACATGACAATGAGTTCACTGAACTTTGAGGAATGTTTCCAACACCTTGTTGAAAGTATGCTGTGAAGAATTAAGGCAGTTCTGAAGGCAAAAGGGGGTCCAACCCGGTACTAACACGGCGTAGCTAATACATTGGCTGGTGAGTGTAAATGCGTATGTATGTGTAGATACACTCACCGGCCACTTTATTAGGTACACCTGTTACTTAACATTACTTGTTCAGTGTGTGTATTTACAGCACATTTCTTTGAAAGGCTACACCACAGGCCCCCTTAGAAAATGATCTTTTGATTCCATCTTCTCTATTTATGACTTAAATAGCCCGAACAGTTTAACAACACTGTCTATCAAAGTTAGTACACATGAAAAACTCTCCAGTAGCCTACTTTGATCTTTATCCAGATTATCTCCTGCTTTCATCTTGCTCTTTGAACTGTTTCTTTGTAGGCTTGATTTGTTTGTTTTTTTTGTTTTTTTGCCATGGCTTTCTGCTCTTGGCGTCGCTGTTCTGTCTCTTCTGTGTTCTTCTTGGCTGATCATTTCTGCCTGTTGCTCTTGCATCCAGGCCTTCTTGCCGCTGCTGCAGACTGCTGCAGCTCAGTCGACCGGGATGGGGCTCCACAGAGCAGCTGTTATCAACATGTCCTCCATTCTCGGCTCCATCACACAGAACTGGGGGGAAGGTGCCATCTTTAAGAACTACTCCTACCGCACCTCCAAGGTCAGCGCACAGAATTTTGGTACACAAAATAATCAAGCAGAATTGAGTTTTGTGAATAAAGTGGTGCTTTTCATTTGTGTCTGCATTTGAAATCCATAGAATAGGAGGTAAGGTTCTCTTTTTTGCTTACCAAAACTTTGCTTTCTAACTATCATAGGCAGCTCTGAACATGGTGACAAGGTGTCTAGCTACTGATTTGGGGTCAGATGGAATCCTTTGTATGTCCCTACACCCTGGCTGGGTCAAGACTGACATGGGAGGGCCTGATGTAAGTATTCTGTCATTTCCACACTTGAAGGTGCATTAGCAGATTTTTGGGGTACTTGCAGGCTGAAGATGTTGTTGGCAAACAGTTGGCTTATTTGTTTGTCAGAGAATGTATGATGCAGCATTAGCAACACAGGCTAATGAAGACAGCATGGCTAAATGGGCTTGGTAATATGCTAGCTTGCTGTGCTAGCTATCTAGTTATCATATTAGATACTGTGAAAGTCCTGCTCCTCTCACAAAACATCTGTTCTGCCTTGTGTTATCCCAGTAATCTTTAATTTGTTCCATGGAACAGCAGCTAACGCAGTGTGGGAGCAGCAGAACAATGCTAAAGAAAAGCTGTGGAGTTTGTGAACCACAAGAGATGCTGTAGGGCTGCTGGTTGATGAGTTGGTCTCTGTATTGTTGTATCACATCCTGGAGTGGTGATGGTACAGTGGATAAGAAGCATGCCTTCGGTGTGGGAGACCTGGGTTTGAATCCCACCCTGACATCCACCAATGTGTCCCTGAGCAGGACTCTATCTCTCTATCTATGAGATTTGATTATATTATTTTTATCCTGTTTGTCTCCTGCTTGTGCCCTCTTTGTTTTGTTGGGAGTCATCACTCATCAATATTTTGTTTGTCATTATTACTAATGTTTAATTATTTTTTTTCCTTGCTAATGAAATGACCAACTGTGCATGACTCAGCAGTTTTTCCCCAAGATCAAGAGAACTTGTCATGTGTTGCCTCTCATTTTACCAGCATCAACAGTTTTCAGTAGTAACTGCTGTCTCTTTTAACGTAACTGATGCTAAGTGGACAGCGTCAGTGTTGACAGATGATGTCAGGGCATCTGGATACCACTAATATGTTCTGGCTAAATAAAATCCTTCCCTGACGCAAAATGAATGCAGTGTCAGACTGAATCTTGTTAAATAGCTATTGGGTGTGAATGTGAGACTGAGTTAGTGTTATTTGTGGCTTATCACTTATCAAAGTCTTCCTATGAGCACGTGTTTCTGTGTTTCAGGCTGACTTGACAGTAGAGGAGAGTGTTTCTGGACTGCTGGCTGTTCTCTCCAATCTCACAGATAAAGACCATGGAGGATTCAAGGACTACCGTGGAGAGAACATACCATGGTAAAATGAAACACTGGGTGTAACACTGTAATAAAAACCTTCTCTATATAATAAAAGAATATAATTAAAACAGTGTGTCCTGGTGTAGTGTAAACAACTTGATACATATACTAGCTACAATCTAATGCATTTCTCATCATTTAACTATAAACAACACTATGTATAAACATCAGTTTGGCTTTTGGGGGAGAAAAAAAACACTACTGAAATTGTTCTTATGCATCTTATTCTGCTCTGGATTACAAGAAATGTTCACAAAAAACATTGATAAACTGTTTGTTAGATATCGACAGAACAATTTGTATGTATTGATGATTACATGTCAAAAATATCAAGCTTTAAGATATGCCACAAGGATCTATTCTTGATCAATGTCATTGCCTATTTTTTCTTTACAAACATACCTTTTCATTGTTGTGTGCTGACGATAGACATTTTAGAGCTTCACAAGATTTTAGTACATTAATACAAAAAGTTTAAACAGACTTGGTGCACTTTTTTTAATGGCTTTAATTGAACAAACTCACCACAATATTAAAAAGACAACTCTTACCGAATTACTAATACCAAGTCATTATTTTGAGATAGTAAAGTCACAGTTATGAGAGAAAAAAAGCTAACATTTTTTTTTCATTCAACATGTCATGTATTTTTTCACGTCTTGCAGAAACGTGCTTCCACATAGTTAGGCAAAGGAACAGACATAAAATGTATCTAAGTAATAATGAATGCACGTGTACCAAAATCATCTCACTGACTTTGATGGTTAAGATAATACTCCTCAGGAACCTGATGATGAACCCAAAGTGTAGAGAGGATCTACGGTAATTTCAAGTACATTATAATAATGAAACAAGAACAAGACATTAAACTACAGTTAAGAGAGAAACATAAGTACCCATGTATCATGTTTTCAAATAAATGTGGTTTCTCCAAGACTGATTTCCCTTAAAGACAATCTGAAGGTCTGTTTTTGTTGTTCGTTCTCATAACAAATCCAGTGTTCAGTGACATTTTACTGAATGAGCAAGGTGAAACATGTACTACTTGCTTCTTTTTGTTTTTACTCAAATGCAGCTGAAATCTAAGTGATAATTATGACTATGACTAATGGAGAGAAAGAAATTCAAGTTGTCCAGTGCCATTTGTTTGTTTATTTCACTCCATTTTATTAAATGAGATGATGGTATATTAAGGTGAAAATACAGTGTTTGATTCTGAATAGACGTCTCTGTTACCTAGATCCACCTAGTCAGTAGACACTCACTGACCTTCAGTGGATATAACATTAGATTTACACAGGAGAAGAAAGATCTGATATTTCTTTTGGGGGACAATCAATCTGTCATAAAGAGTTACAGAATCAGCTCTTTTAGTACCAGGACAAATCCAGCATCAGAGTGTGAAGAGCTACAGTAAGGTGACATTTAGGGCAGTGGGAGCCCAGACAGCAGAAACATAGACTTGGGTAGATGGAGATAACATGCAGAGAGGCAGAATCATTAGGGATTGGCCAGTTCGTCTGATGTCACAGAGGAAGGAAGGCTGTCCAAGGCTCCCATCTCTGTAAACACATACACAAAGCTGGATGTCTTCGGGCTCAGAGACAATTACTAGACAAGAAATTTGTCAGTTCAACCGACGTCAAAGCTATTATACACTTCAAAGTCCACCAGGGCCTATGGACAGCTCAGTCAGTCTGTTTATCCAGTACACATTTTTATATATAAGATATCTCTATAGATAGATATATCTGTAAGATATAAGTACTGACTAGATTTCAATGGTATTTACTGAAGGATTTTCATTACATCCAAATGAAGATTCATGGCCATTTTAGTGACCTCCTGACTTCTCCTCCAGTGCCCACCATGAGGACACATTTTCCACTTGTACACAATATATCTTACAGTCTAACAAGCAGATCAGCATGTCATTTTCTGAGCTCATTCATGCAAAGGGGATAAACACTTTAAATGACCCATTGACCCTTCCCCTAGTGGCATCTTGAGTACAACAGTACATTTTTTACTCCACTAGAAGGAGTCCTGTATTAATGGGCTGTTATAAAGTGAATAAAACAGTCACACATTAGCAATATAGCTTGTTTGCTTGATGTCTTTGTTGGTCAAGTTAGTTAGAACAGACATGATACGCATACCTTTGAGTTTGAGGTATGACAAGAAGTCAATGACAGTGTGGATGATGTCTCCATCTGCTATTCTCAGGGCACCTGTGAAGGTAAAGCAACAAAGTGACGCGTGTTATGTGAAGTTGGTAGTATGGTGTAAAGTTTGACTGGAGCTCTGGTAACACGTAGGGAAATGAATATCTCCAGAAGCCAAGATGTCTTGGAAGAATTAATTTTAAAGATGTGAATTACAGAGAAAACTGAACCGATGCTTGTTTTGTCAAAAAGCAAATCAGCGTTCTGGGAAGGTCCAGTGAACTAACTAACCACTAACATCAGAGGGATGTAGGTGGTTGCTTTATTGACTTAATGTAAATATACACATTTTAAAATTTCAGCCAACTGTCTAGTTTTCGTTTTCAGACCCATTTCAGAACTTCAACATGAGTTCTTCTGTGTTGAATCAATGTTTTTAAAGAATCATGATCATGTGTTGCAGCTGGGAGAGAGGCTGAGAGGGGAGTGTCAGCATGTAGCAATAGCCCTGCTGTTCATCATGTTAAAAGAACTTAATGTAGTAATTTTATGTTAAAATAAGAGCTTCAAAATCATTGGGATGCTACATGACTTGTCATTGCCACTCCAGGCTAGAAGAAGAGGAAGAAGCAAAAAGTATGTACAAGAAGCTAGCTCAGAATCCTCAGTGTGGATATCATGGCAGAGGCTGCGAAGAGCCAGAAGAAGGTGTTGTTGGAGGAAGTGAGGAAGAGAAAGAGAGAGAGTGACCGAGCGAGAGACCGTACAAGAGTAAATATCAGACTGGCTTTTACTCGTTGGCGTGAACTAAAAGAGCTGAATGGCTGCAAGGCAGGCAGAGCTGGCCTTCTTTCTGTTGGACTAGTCAGTAATGTTGCTGTCTTGTGTTGTCACACTTGGTTGATGTTTGGCTGTGTTAGCAAAGTTAGCAACTTGCTAGTTTTTGATCATAAGTAAGGTAATCAAAACAAATGCACATGTACAGCTGTCCTTATTTACAACAGCGGTGAAGAACACTGAAACAGCAGAGGCGCCAAACTACACCAAATATTACATGATGGTGCTTTAAAGCTCAGGTAGTTCATTTATTTCAGAAGCATTTTTGTTATATTTGTGGAAACATCCTGAACAAAATCTGGTATCTATGGCTGTCAATGGACTGTCATAAGCACGGGTTCTATGGAACACGGAAATACTTGATTTTGTTAAAGTGCTCAGTAACATCACACGATGGTCCATATTTTGATACTCATTTGAGGCCAGTAAAGTTAAAAAACATCAACAATGAGCTGCAGGGAGGGAGCAGTTTTTACAGGTGCACAACAGAACATTCATCAAAATCATCAGTCAGGTGTATCTTCTAACAATAGACAGAGGAAGGTTGTCCTGTTTCTGTGTGTGAGAGACAGACAGACCTGTTCTGAAGTCCTCCTCCTGGCCCATGTCCCTCTTGCCAGCCAGACCCGGCTTATCTCCGAGTGTCCTGTGTCCATCTATTCCATCTGGACAATGAGGAGTGATCACAGTCGTACAGTCATACAAACAGCAGATGGGTCAGCCGAGCATTTGAGTGCACTGCAGCCCTAAACTCAGTTCCTTTGAAATTCAGCAAATTCACCATGAAATATAAACTGCAGTTATAAAATTATTACCGCTATGTCTAATTTTCAAGAAAATCATTTCAGCTGCTCAGGGTTTCCCATATATCAGCTGTGAATGAACTGTTTTTATTATTATTATTTGCAATAGTAAATTACTTGAATTAACAGTTGTGCTAAATTAACATAATCTCCAAAATACACACATATTTGCTAAATATCCCACTGTTTCAGAAGCATCACACATTGGACACACATGCATACACAGTGAACACGTGGCACACCTCCACCTAATTCTTGTAAGAAGAGCTAAGGACATTGTTGGCATGGTATTTGCTTTGTTATTGTTTGGTTCAATTTCCAAACTTTTACGGACCACCTGCAGGGCTTGGCTCACGGAATTGCAGTAAAACAGAGATTTGACCAACAGAAGAAGGTATGAAAAAGCACACATTTAAAATAGGATCAACTGTAGTTTAAACACACAAGGGAATGCATTAGAATAATAATGATGAAAAAAATGAAAGTAAAATAATGGACAATCAAAGCGATTTGCTTAGCCATGGTGGTGGGTGCATCATTACTTCTCAGTATATTCCTATGCAGGCTACACACTTTAAAAGTGGCACAAAGTTTCAATGGGCCTACAGATCATAGGGAGATGTTACTGACGGAGTTCAAAGTCCTCATCCTATATAACCCCATGTGTTCAAATCAGTTTTAGTGGTTCATGACAGCTCTGCTGTGTAACAGACCAGAACAAAGCAAACATGTCCATCACCAATGGTGGTTTTTAAAGGACACATCCAGAACATACAGGCTGAAGTTGATTATTTTGTGTCATTTTAAAAAAAAATGCTGTCATCTATGTGTGTCCAGTAGCGTTCTGCTACCTGGCCACAGTCACCTTTTTTGCTGTGGAGGTTATTTTCAAATAGAACTTAATCAGAAATGTCCCTTTTCTCTCTCTGACTTAATCAGTTGTTTGGTGCATGTCATGTGTGTACTTTTTTATCTTACATATAAATGGATATGCACTTAATCTGGCTGTGATTGAGGGCAATGCTTTGGCATTAGCCTGGTGAACTAAAAAATTATGCAAAAAAGATGGCCTCAATCATGTCTCAAATTTGGCAATACCAGTGCGGTGCAGGTTGGCTCTCAAAGACATGGGTACGCAAAGGGTTCGTTGTCTGTGTAGATGTCTAGTGTTTGAGTACAGAAAAGTCTCTGAACTTCCCACTTCCCTGAGCTTTTCTGTGCGACCTTGTGGAACTCCCACGCGGTCGATGAGTCAGTTCCAAATGTTTAGCCTAACTTAGCACAACACTGCAAGCAGGTGGAAACTAGCCTATCTCTGTAACAAGGGAACAATGTTCTAGAAAGAACCTCCAACACTGTCATATAAACTACGCTAGCAATCAATACATCTAAGTGTAATTTGGGTTTTGTTCAGAGTTAGGAGAGTGTAACATCCCGGCAACCCCTCTATGAGCACTAATCCAAACAATGATGAAAGCTGCAAAACACGTCCTTGCTTAATCCGTACTATGAGAATAAAAATTAAAAAGCTTTATTATTTGTCATATTTTTCTTTCCTAACTCACCGTTCTTCTTCAGGTATGTGTCTTTGTCTTTAAGTTCACACACCGTACACAGCTCTCTGGGTGAAGAGGAGGAACGTTAGGCTAAGTGGTGGAATTGTTTGACTCATCTTAGGGGCTTCCTCATTAGCTAAAGTAGTGCTTGAGCTGGTAGCCCTTGCACTTTTTGCGTGTGTGTTGAACTATATGCTTAAACATCCGATTAAAATACATGACATTGGAGTGGGGGAAAATTATGTATTTTAATGGTTTTGCCTTTCAAGTATAAAAAGCTCCTCTTATCTCTATGAGCTCTTGGTGGTTTTGTCTTCACATTTAATATTATATATACTGCAATGTTAAATGCAATGCATTTTTATTATCAAAATCAAAAGTGCCCAGTTAAACAACATTCCTTGTAAGCTTTATTGCTATGTTAATAAGCAAATTACTCTTAGTGAATTGTTAATGTGATAAATAAATGATCAGTTTAGAGAATACTGAATCCCTCCACAGAGGGACATTTTCTACATAATGCTTATTAGATGTTTTTCCCACAGTGGGAGTTAGAGACGCAGTGGAGTCAGAAACAGTTAGAAGAGTATTATATTTTCATTATGTTGGCTCTACTGGACATTGGATTCAAAAAGAAACGGTGACTACAGGCTTCATGAGCTGACTTTGATCACGTGTTTCACACAAAACCAAAGCAAAAAGAGAAGATGGCTGTCAGCAGAGAAGATACCAAGTTACTGCTGATGTCTGGGTCATAGATCAGACAGTCATTGACGGAAAGGATTTAACACTAAACACTGAATATGATGACCTCTTGAAGTTTATGTTAACTTGACCACTTACTTTCTGTCCCCCTAAAATAGGGGGGTTATGTGTAAAAAGGGATACAATAACTGCACTGCTCATCTGATGTGGATGGAACCCACAACTTATAGATGAGAGTCAGTCATTCTTTCATTTCAAATCCAATGGGTTGGAGTGCAAAGCCAACACATCAAAAATGTGTCACTGCCCTTATATCTAACTAGCTCTGCATAAGGAATGCAAACCACAACTGAAAGGGTAACCCAAGGTTCAGGTTCAGTTTTCTCACATTCTGAAACTGCAAAAAAAATGACAGCAGCACTAAATATGCAACAACCAAATGAAGAATTCATTCCAGTATTAACTGTGGAATTGTTGCATGGACAAAATGCTTCCCATTTTGCATTCCAGGTCTGTTTCTGTGCAGTGAAGACTTTCATTTTTGAAAGCATTGCATTGGGCTGTCTTAACTCCCTAGATGACTGGTTTAAAACATTATTAACTTATTGTTTTGAATGTCATCCTAATGCTTTTCCATGCCAGTGTAAAGCACTTTGAATTGTGTTTGAAATGTGCTATACAGGCTGCCTTGCACACACATTCACTGCAAACAGAGTGTATGCATATGCTAACATCGAGCTAACATGATACAATACTGTACAATATAAAACATAACGATGAAAGGCATCTTTTTAACTATTAATGCAGTTAAGCTAGGCTATCCTGGACATACAGCACCTCTGTACTGGACAGACAAACTGATATTGCTCTTCTGATCCTACTCTGGGTTAAACAGAAACACATATGTGAGGTATGGGGAGTTGTTTGAAATAGTATAGTAGTTTTGTTTGTAATGTCATATAGTATATGCTGTTAACGTAAGCGAGAGATGTTGGAATTTCCAAATCTAAATAAAATCCATTATCAACATTAATATAATAGATTCAGCTAACTGTTTGTTCATATATGGTAACTAATCATCATCACCACTTTAGGCTATTTAACCTGTAGTACTAGCTCTGAATGGGGCGGCCATTTTAGAACAATGCATTAACGCTCACAAGATAGAGTAGGGGGGTGTTTTCCTCCTCCTCCCATTCTGTCGACATTACGTAAACAAATAGACAAATGAGGTGTTTGGATGCGTAAGCGCAGACAGCAGTAGGATGACAGACGTCCTCCCCTGATGAGTGACAGAAGCAGCTAAGAGGCGGGATGTTTGGACAAAGCAATTCCTGGCCTGACACCAAGGCCCTGCAGCGGCCGTATGTTTCTATCTTACATTGAGTGACCAGCTCGTCTCTGCCTCTGGCACTGGGAGAATCCTTTATCTGAATTAGGTGATCAATACGACCTGAAACACAGGATGAGGCAGGAGCAACCTTTACCTGGGCTTCTCACACACACACACACACACACACACACACACACACACACACACACAGGGACAGCATTTCCAGGGTTCCTTTTCTGGATTGATTTGGAACCCACTAATGGGTAAGAACACACAGACACACACACACACACACACACAGACACACACATCTGGATACCCAGTGTTCACTTAATGTGTTCTCTACAGGTAATGAGGCAATCTTTTAAATTATACTAAATTAGCTGACACAGTGGAGACAGGGACAAAGAAACAGATCAGATTCACAGAAGATGAGTTCGGCTGTCTCTTTTGTAAGCTATGCTACATAGACAACATTTTTAGGCAATACAGGCCAGCACTGGGATACGTAAAGACCCAGGAAGCATTTCAGAGATTAGTCACAGCTCTATAACTGTGTACAAGCTTTAAAAATGATTTCTAGGTGTACATATAGTAATTATTTAACAATAAACAGTTGATATGTACTCCCACACTTGGTTGTATTGATCCATTTTTTTATATCAAAACAAAGTTTAACATTTTGGGAAGCAGGCTTATTAACTGTCTTGCGAAGAGTTAGATGAGATGATTGATACGACTCCCATATCTGTCCAAGTTAATAGCTTAACAAAGGTGTGTTAGAATTTAATAGCCAAAATGTGTAATGTGTTTTCACAGGATCTGATAAAGAAATGATTTGGACATGTTGGCAGCACAGGTAACCTCGTGGGAACATGTGTTGAAGTAAAGTTTTAAATAACAGCTGATTACTGATGCAGTGTAACAGTGGGCTGTGTGTGTGTGTGTGTTTGTGTGTGTGTGCACAGTCAGTACTTACGGGGACCTAACAGGTAGCCAGCGCTGTTCAGAGTCCAGCCACGCTTCTCCTTTGCCTGCAGGGTCCAGTGACACACAATGATCAGATCACACAGGTTTACTGCTCAGTGTTTCTGACATGTCTTTAGGTGTTTTGGAATATAAAATATGCTGATACAGTAGTGTACATTTGAAGCCTATGAATGAATTAGAAAATAAATAAATGAACTCCTCTTCCTCTTTCCTACTTCTTTATGTAGTGGAATCCCCATCATTTTGAAAAACACACATATACACAGGTGTAAAACCCAACAGCCAACTTTATCTGAGATCGTCTATTCAATTATCAACTCAACTCCCATATTACCACTCCCTGATAGATATTCAAATTTAAGCTGTTTTATTATCTTAGGTGTTTGTGATTTCTGATATCTTTGCCCTTAAAAAATCACTACTCAGAAAGCTCTGTTGTCATGGTAAACAGAACAGACCATGTCATTTATCATAAGGAAAGCACCCACCAGTCCCAGCAGAGCTTCTTCACTTCTCTCATCAATAAATTCAATTTGTCTGGCTAAATATGTGACGAACTGACCTGTGCCAGGGCCTGGCTTTGCCTAACGCTGTATGCATACACTTTTTGACTTTTGTGGAAAACACTTCCAGGCATCCATTCTTATATTACCGTACTACACATTTTAATGTGTAACCCTGCAACAGCATTTTAAATAGCTTACCAAGTGGCATTGCCTCTCTTTCCAGGTTTGTTATACATAGTAAATTGCATGTGGTCATATAATTTAATAATAGGCTGAAGTATTTTATATTGTACCTAATTCTACATGGTCTGCCTCCGTACTGTATCTCTGACGGATTTGGCACACAATCGCATTTTTTTTTTAGACAAAATAACAATAAAGTTGCGCTGAATAGGCCTATTGAACTTAAGCAGCTTACCGCAATGACCAAGCCGATGGACTCGGAGAGAGTTGCGCAAAAGATGAGCGACACGCAAAAAATCCCAAAGCACCTCTGCATCTAAGAAAGAAAGAAAGAACAGAACATATCGATAGAAACGTGCTAAGAAAGAGTGAGTAGTTAGTTAATACATTTTTAGTCTAACTTTTGAAGAGACTAAAAAATGCACAAAGCAGAAAGTTACCTTTGAGTTGAGAGTCTCTGTTCCTCACTGAGTCAGCAGCAGAAGTGGGTCTGGGTGTGTGACGCTGTGTGGTTCGGATGAAATGAGGACTCCGTCCACCTTTTATGTCCTCCCAGCCCGACCCCGACCGGCGGCACACGTCACGACCCCCCCTCCTCCCGCAGATCACGGATGTAACTCATAATGAAATTCAATAATGTCATGCAATGCTTTTTCTTTGTTGCCCTCGGAGACATGAGATTGAATTTAAAAAGGGTGAAAATACGTCTCCCGTTTTTCTGTCCTAATCAGATAACGATCTTATTCCGGGAGCTTGACAAATCTGAAGGAGCAGGTTGGCAGTAAAACATGTTCTGGTCCATGATCATCACTGATTTTATGGCTTACAATGTTTATGATTGCCTTACTTTTTTGCTTTTCTATTTCTTCCCTGATGTATTGCTTCATTGAAGTTTTAGGATCTGTAGGATCATATTGTGCTGCTTTAGATTTTAGTCGCTCAATGGAGATGTGTTTACCATATAGTACTTTCTAAATGTGTTCACCCTGGGTCCAAAATTGATGCTGTTTAATGTGTTTTTGCAACAGTATTTAACAAGTGAATTTCTGATTTTAATCATGACCTAAAATTTATAATGGTTTATAATTTTGTGTATTTCTAGGTCCCATGACTAATTCAAGACCATGTATAAAGAAGACAGAAACAAAGAAGCCACCCTTACGGTAGGCGACAGTGTTTGGTGAATGAAGCCTATGTTGGAAAAGAATTACGCAACTTGTGTGATTTTGAGTTGGGAAAATGATGCAAATATATAAATATGTTGAGTAAATGGTATGGTATGTAAATCTACAAGGTGTAACATGTTACCACAAATGTTTCTTGACCACACCAACGTCCTTCAGTTTGATCTGGAAAAACTTTTGCTTGTATTCAAATGCTCGTAATCTTCTTGTGTAGGGAGCCACCAGATACGAGACTACGATGCTTTGAAAGACCCTTATGAGCTTCTGTGATCAGGACAAACCCCTTTAAGGGTTCCCATCAAGAATAATTTAGTTATCTAAAATATGTGAAAATGGGTTCACAGCCCCTGTAACTGCTGTTTGATTAGATAATCTTCTAAATACCTGTGAGAAGATTTCTGCTGGGATTTTAAAGTCACATGATTTAATACACACTTTATATTTCGCACTTTCTCTTACTTTAACAGGAATGAAAGACATCATCAAAATAAACATGATTACACTGTGGCACATGTTACAGACTAAAACAGTGAAATTAAACAATGTTTCATCTCAGTGGAACCTACTGATGAAGCTTTAAGACTCCCTGGACACCATTTTAAGAGCCTATCTGGCCATGATACTAATAATCCATTCTAATAACATTCACTTTTGTGGTCCTCAGGCACATCTCTGCAAACAAATAAAACTATTATGAAGGATGAGAGATCCTTCATTCGGGTTACTGCTTTGAGTAGGTGAAGATTCTAGGTGTGTGAATCCAGCCAGAGACTCCGCTCCTGCTGTGTCACTACAATTACAAGTCAGTATTCAACAAGTAGACTTAGTCAGTAGAAATATAAACCGCCACTGAGCCGACATTAATGATTATCAACTGATAATCTGTCAGCTGGCCCATGTGCTACTGCTGTACAGGTGAAATTAATTCAAAATAGCAATAGCAATATTATTGCTTCAGTTAATGACAGATTGGAATGACTAAGCACTTAAGATGAAGCAAATCACACAGTGCTTCAACGGATCCTAGCAGTGGCTCATTAAGAGCAATCTGCTGTTTACTGAGGGACACCTTGCTGGAACTGAGGGGAGAAGGCTGTTTAGATGGACAGGTTGGGTGATGTTGAATAGTTTTTATTCTGGCACGTATTGACAGTGGAAACGTAAGGGGAGAAGAGGGGACGTGAAAAATATCCCTGAAGGGTCAGTGGAATACAGAGGGTGAGTGTTTGAGGTCTCTGCTGCTTGTGGGATAATAAATACCTGTAACATCCTCAGTAGCAGTGGAACTGTTTAATGGTTGTACTTCAGTTATCAGTGGAATCAGCACTGAGGTCTCTGGGTTATCTTCAGTCTTCTGGGGAGTAGTATGTTTGTTTTTAAAGCAGTGAAGTAGATGTAAATGTCACTTGAGAGAAGTGGAGAAAATATGAAAATATGTTTTTGTGACTAAAAACAATTTTCTTATTTATTTTCTTATTTCTATAATTCCCAAGATGATGAGGCAAAACATGCCCTCAATCACAGAAAGATGATAACATGCAAGAAAGAGATGACATGTTTCATGCCAGTGGTGCACAATATTTTGCAGCAACATTTGAGATGTGTTTGCCAATAACCAATAGAAGAAGATATACTTTATTTAATGAGGAAACTCAATGTTTTTACTTGTTTGAGCTGTGCAGTTTGACACTAGAGGGCTGTTTTCACACTCACCTGCCTGCTTCTCTGTGCTCACCTTACCTCTCAGTTTAACACCTGGTCTCAACTGGTCTGGCAGCCAATCGTGGTCCGGTATACAGATTGCACAAATATAATGTGGACACAAGGGCTCCAGTACACATACACTGGCCATTTCAGTAAACTAGGAGACATCTGTATTAAGGAGTTAAAGCTTAATTTGCATATTCATAGATTTTTCAACATGGAGTAGGGTAATTTTAAGAACTTGTAGCAAGGTCATTAAACTTCTTTGTGGAAAAAACAAATGAGACACAAAATATTTTTTTCAAAGCAGACCATTGTTATGTCTTAAAACATGTGTCGGGTATGTAAGGTTTCACCATTAAATCCGCAATAATCAAGCAAACAAGTGGAAACTCAGCTAATCAGTGTGGTTGTTTATGTGCACTTGGTATGGTGCAGTGCTCGGTACCTCTTGCGTACTAATAATACCTTAGCAGCTGTGTACTACTTTTGTTGTTATAAGCCTCAGGACCAGAAAGAGAAATTAAAATTACCACCAAAGTTCTAATGTTGATACATCTCGCTGTGATGAACAATAGTCTTCTGTATCTATGCAGGCTT
The DNA here is from genome assembly GCF_014851395.1 of Micropterus salmoides. Taxonomy (NCBI): domain Eukaryota; kingdom Metazoa; phylum Chordata; class Actinopteri; order Centrarchiformes; family Centrarchidae; genus Micropterus; species Micropterus salmoides. The sequence goes on from NW_024044570.1 coordinate 37,059,451, forward strand.
GTCTTTAGCTCGTGCAGAGGGATATCATGCAGGGACGGTGGGTTAGAGCCTCTGAGAGAACAGCCTTCAGTAACAGTGATATTATGTTTTATTATTATCCTAGTTATATTTGAACGTTATTTGAACCCATTCTGAAGCCCAGAGCAAGAAAACATGCTAATGAAATTCATCCCAAATTTCTGTATGGGGCAAACATACAAAATATATTGAATACATTTTACATCTTCCCTGAGGTGGTCAAAATAAATACTTGGTGACTGTTTAATAGCCAGGTGAAAAGGACAGCAGATGGGGAGGAAGCCATTTCATGTTCTCCACCTTCTGTGATAACACACACCACACACTGACCTGTGGAGGGGCTTCTTAGCAACGAGCTGGGCAGCTCCCCCTGAGGATTTACTGTTACTGGCTGTAATGATGGTCACTGGTATCAGACATGATGGGCATCACCACAGAGTCAGGGCTCATATGACATGATACAAGGAGAAATAGAAGGGAATGTAAGATATCAAATAAGAGAGGAAGGAACATAGAGAGAGGGATTAAATGAGAATGCGGAGGAGAGAGCAGAGCAGCTGAAAGAACGTTGAGTGGGTGAACAAAATGAAGAGGATAGGAGGAAAGAGGAGAATGAGCTTGCCGAGCACTTGATGCCGGACAGTATCCGAGAAATGTCATCTATACTGGACAATTCTGCACCTCGCAAGTTTTGTCTAATGCCAGTGTTCACTGCCAAACAAGAAGTAGTGTGTCCTTTATGTAGAGAGCTAGAAATTAAGGTTGTGGCAGGCCAGAGAGCTTCACAAGTCATTTTCAAGTCCAAGTTAGTTTTCAAGTCTCTGTTTGGAATAAATGTTTCATCCGCTGTGCAACATGGTTATTTCTAGGAATGTACTTTACATATTGATTATCTCTAATTTACCTATTTCTGTTTAAAGCAACAGTCAGCAATCACTGACCATACAAAAACATGCTGCTTGTATCAATCCCCTAAGCCCCTCCCACCAAACCCACAAGCAGAAGCCGTTTTCCCTGTAAACCTCATCCTGCTTCGTGGCCCGGCGCTCTTCTGAGGCAAAAGTTATTCCCCAGTGTTTGTCATCACTCGCCGATACGAGCGCCATGGCATTGAACATTGAGCCCGAAGCTCCATGTGGAGCTGTGACTTATTTTGTGCTACACACTATTGTTGGCAAAAGAGGGCAGTTCTTCAATTGCTGCTGGTTGTTTCTCAGACATTGAGTTTGCAAAACTTCATATTAGGCATAAGTGCACCGGTTAAAGCTCTCCTGCATAACCACACATGATGGATTATGGATGACAGCTCATTTCAGTTAATGCAGCAAAATGCATAGTAGATAACAGACTAGTTGTAATGAAGGTATAAATTGTAACTGTAGCTACTTATGTTAAAATACTCGAGTAAAGAGTAAAAGTACATTTTTAAAAAGGAATGTGAAACAACAACTTTTTTTACTCATTTGAGAGTGAGTTACTACCCACCCCAGCTTTGCATTACTCTCTCTATAGCTGTTTCACAAAGAGATCCCACAATAAAGAAAGAATAGAATAAGACTGTCCGCCAATGCCCCGCATGTGTGTTTCACATAGTGATTCACACCTGTTCCAGCTCACATTCCGGCTCAGAGGCGTATCAAATCTGACCACCTTGCCGGCTCCGTACCTTTCATACAGTGCAGCGGCCCCTCTGCTCGCATCTTGGGAGGGACTAGGATGCGAGGAGAGGAATTTAGGACCTCCTGCCTCCATCTGATCTCTTCTCTCAGCCCATTTTTCTTTCTTTAACTTCGCTAACCTCTTGCCGTCCACCAGATCTCCTTGGACTTTCCCTCCTCTCCTCATTACCTAACTGCCCCACCCATTCACACACCTGTTGCCACTTCTGGTCAGCACTGCAGTCACAGCTTCCCCATCCTTCTCCCCCAATTGCATCTCATCCACTTTTCAGCAACATATTTAGACTTGTTTGATTTGGCAACACCCGTGGGTACTGCACTGAGGACGTAGTAACAGGAGTTTGTCGCTGTCACAGTGTATGCACTGAATGTTTACACAGTGTGTTCAATAAAAACATAAAAACATATAATTGTTTGTGTGGTATTAGTTTAAGCAGACTGTATTTGTCTATTGTTGTGACTTAGATGAAGAACAGATCACACTTGTGAGCAATTTATGCAGAAAACAAGATAATTTTAAAATGATTCACATATTTTTCCTGCGACTGTATATAAAGAAGTCATTGTTATTATAAACTGATAAATAAATAGCATCAAAAATGAGGTTTGATTTTATGAAAATGAAAATTCTGGTTACTCTTGCCTGTTCGAGGGCCACAAGAAAATCAATCCGTTGTTGAACTACTCAGCAATCATGCCCACGCTAAGGTCGTGACCTGTGTATATAAGTAACCTGTGAACCAATGGAATGGTCTTTGGTCGCTGCTGCCAGTTTGTATCTATGCCTTACAGATGCTGGGGGCAATGCATGGCTGTCCATTCTAAATGTCTACAAACAGCAAATGTTTCCTCATTCTGTGATGGCAGTAAACAATTTGTACAGCTCAAAATGGTTTGTTGACTCCACACTGCATAGACTGTTTCTTACCAACAGCCAGTGTTGGTATCTTTTTACCCTGACTAACCTGTGGCAGTTGTCTCACATGAATGGGTTTGAAGTGCGCTGAATTTGCATTGTGTAGTGTCTTGTATAAAAAGGGAATAAAACTATGTTGTTATGGAGGGATCATAATCTTAGGTTTTCACGGGTAGCAGAGACTCTATACTTAATAATAATAATACTATATAATAAATACTTAATAAAATAATAAAGAGTTTCAAACGGAAAGTGAAGGGGGTTTGTGCAGGATAAAATCGACCTGTGGGGCACCTATAGCCTTGCCAGCCAAGTGTTTTTTGTCCCTCATCTTCAGGTTACCATACCAAGCAAAAGGTAAAAATAGATCCAATAAAGGACGCATGATAATTTTCGTATCTACATTAAAAACATTTTAATTCCTAAGGAAGTACCGTCTGAATTTTCATCAAATTTCAGGTCACTATCAATGACTGTTCCAAGAGACCAAATGCATAATCCAGAGATAATAAAATCTGTCCATATGCATGCTCCCTCTTTCTTGCATGCCCACATGTGCAAGAAAGAGTCCGTTTCTCTGCACCTGCAGGATGCTCTTACAGAACTCAGTATGGAAAGATTCTATGATTGTTTTGTCCCATTTATCATATTCATTATTTAGTTTTGAAATTTCGCTGCCATATAGAATTATTGGTTCTAGTAGCTACAAATTGGAAAATTTTCAGCCAGATTCCAATTGGAATATGTATTTTATGTTTAGCTCTCCTTGCTTTGTCCCTCAGATCTTCTTCATCTCTTCATCTCACAGCCATGTTGTAATTTAGTTGTGTCTAAATAGAAATTGTGTGTAACCCGATTTCTGTATTGTTTCTGAAAGATCATTATCTTAGTCTTTGCTGTGTTTACTGTCAGGGCCCAGGTCTGACAGAATCTCTGCAGGAGGTTAAGGTGCTGCTGCAAACCTTCTTTAGTAGGTGAGAGCAACACTAAGTCATCTGCATACAGCAGACCTCTGATCTCTGTGTCGTTCAGGGTGAGGCCAGGTGCTCTGGAACTCTCTAATTGGTTTGCTAATTCAATGATATATAGATTGAAGAGAATTGTACTGAGATTGCATCCCTGCCTCACTCCCCGGCCCTGGGAGAAGAACGCTGTTTGTTTGTTTCCAATCTTTATGGCACATTCACTTTTTGTATACATGTTCTTAATCAAATCATGTGTTTTTTCCCCCCAATGCCGCTTTCAAGTAGCCTATACAAGAGGCTTTTTTGAAAATCCTTTGATTCTCTCTCTCTCCCTTGTTTTTATTATTCTCTTTCTCAGTCTTTTTTAGTGGCAATCATAATTGACTTCATGATTTATTATGTTGAGGCTGCAGCTACATGATTCACAGTTTGGAGGAGCTGACTGTTAAGTGGCTGCTGAGTGAAGACCATAACAGCACTAGGAAATGTCATAATACACAATTCTTCTTCTACAAGTCTTGCTTTAATATTGACCTTTGGTTTATATTTGAATCACTCACTGGGCTTTTAATTTCATACTCAGTCGTACTGAGAACTGACGTACAGCCTCATCTTCAGGCTGACATGATGTTGGGCACTGTGTCTCTATCAGCCGGGATACCACATCATTGTGGAGCTCGATGGATTAAGTTACAATCGGTCGGAGTGTTGCGTTCGTACTCTGAACCTGATCTTCCTGCTCTGGTTTGTCTCAATCTTGTCTTATGCTGTCAGTACAGACCACTGTGGAGGCCTGAATTGGGTTAGAGAGACAGTCATGAATAGATCTTGTGCTGTAAACTATTGACCTGTCTGGTTCCACATTTTCAAATAAGGTTTGATATTACTTAGTATGCGAGAAACGAATCTTACACATGAGAAAAAGTTGCCTCCAAAGTAGGTAACATCAACGGAGGTCTGTTAAAGCTTTGTGACAACCATCCAACCAGACTGCCTGTAAGCTCATAGGGCCTGATTTACTGAAGGTTTGCGTGAGTAAAAATGTGTGCAAACTTGATATCACCAGCAAATTAGTACCTAAGCTGATCTACTAACGGTGTGCACGCAGAATGATGCAAGATAAGCACCTGTTGTTCATTTAGTACTTTTGCCTTAATGAATATGCAATTTGGGGCATTTAAATTTTATTGTGCAAAGTAGTGGGAGGGTAACATGCAAATACATGTATTTACTACACACACTGTGACCTAACAGGCCTAAACACAATTTCATGCGAGTGCAACAGCATCTGTATTTAATACATTAGAAAGAAAATTGCAAACCGCTAAGTGTTGCGCAGAGATGGCTGCTGTTATTGTTGCCAGAAGAAGACACAGGCGTAATGAAAGAAGATGTAGAGAAATTAACAATATTAGATAATATTATTCTATATCCAATGTATAGAAATACATTTTTTAAATTTTATTTATTCAATTAGCTATATGAATTGAATTGGGTTTTTTTTGTATTTTCCTTTAGCTTTGGCAAAACTGTTCATGCCAATGAAGCAAGCTTCGTTTCGACCTGACTTCTTTTCTCCGTGAGAGGGAAGAATTTAGAAAGTTGCATGGTGCTACCAGCTGCAGTGCATGGATCACGTGTAAAATTAATCCAGCCAGAGGGAACGATCACCAACTATTCACAGCACCCCTGTCGTAATAGCGACACAACCCACTGTATATGGAGGACTTGGAGAGGGAATGGGGTGTTGGGGCGTACAGGGTCAGGGACAGGAGATCGCGGAGCGAATAAAACAAACCAAGGTTTTTACGCAGTGGCTGCTTTCCCTCCTGACTCTCCATGGCAGAAACCATTAAAACACGCAAAACCCTCATTTAAATACTGCCACCTCCATTGTGTTTGCTCCCGTTGTCATCTACGCAATAATTCTTAAGAAATCACTCATAACAGGCACGCAATTTAGTACTCTTTATTCGGGATATTAGTAAATCAGGCCCTTAAAGTACTATTCACTGCGTTACCGCTTGAGTCCTTTCAGAATCTTGAGTCCAGTAACAAGTCCTTCTACTGTTTCACTTAGGTCTTGCTCTAATTCTTATTTTAGCCAAACAAAACATGAATCAACATGAAGCTGAATCTTTCACAAATAATATTTTCTCACAATTACAGTATTTACCTAGACGTTGTCTTCTTATACCCCAGACTGTGAGATGACATCATGTACTATCAATTAAGTATTTTCCACCCTGCAATGTGAATGTTTCACTGTGTGTTCAATAAAAACATAAAAATGTATAATTGTTCGTGTGGTGTTAGTTTAAGCAGACTGTGTTTATATTTTTGTGACTATAATGAAGATGAAGATCAGATCACATTATGACCAATTTATGCAGAAATCCAGGTAATTCCAAAGGGTTCACATACTTTTTCCTGTAACTGTATGTTCTAACCTAAGACTTCCCTCTGTGGAACAAATCCCTCCAGAGTGTTCATATATATTCTGCAACGCGCACCCCCACCCCCAACAAAAGCTCACTTGGGGCTCTGAAAATATCTATAATAAATTCAATTTAGATTTTTTAAATTGTTTTTCTGTATTTTTAATCACTTCTTCAGCCCCCTTGATCAGCCGTTACTAACCCCTTGACACCAATTGTTGCAAATTCACATCACACCTCTTCCTTTCAGACTGCAAGCCAAGATAGCACATGAATTCCCCCAATGCCTGTTGCATATTCCATACGTAGCTAGGAATCTTTTGCAAGCCCTGGTTTCTCGTTTATGCCTATTGTTGCTAATTTGCATCATACCTACATCATACCTGAATTGATATCTTTTCTATGTTCTACAGACAAATTAACAATCTTCACTTAATTTAACATCAGCTTGAAATCAAATGAAAACACACAGAAAGTGTGGAAAAGAAAACCAAAAAATGCCCCATGTTTAGGAAGTAACTGGAATATGAGATGAAGGGCATGTAGTAGATATCATTATCTACAGAAATGTTTTAGGTAACAAGAAATGTCTTTTGTCGCCTATTCTTTCTTCCCTGAATTCCCAATTACGAAGTGGTCAAAGTTTGGGGGTGGGGGGCATTAGGGCCCCAGTTTCATCTGCTTTCATATCTGTCTCTGCTGTCCTCAGCATCAAAGGAGACCCAGCAGAGGCGGAGCAGAGCAGAAGTAACAGAGGTCTTGCTGAGAAGAAAAAGAATAGGATGTGACTAGTGAGCTATTTCAGCATGACGATGAGTCCAGGAAAAGGTAGATGGAGAGCTGGCCACAATAGGACAGCCTCAGCAGGACACAAAGACATAAACTGTAGAGCATGGCAATCTTGAAATGGGCTTTCATCCTGTGTTAAGGAAATAACACTACTGCACTGACTGACAGGTACGTTAGAATAAGAAAATTCTAAGTCGAAGCATTAAAATATGATTCCAGCTAATTACAACTTGGATTTTATTTTTAGGAGCAGAATCAACATGTCTGTTTATCTGTGAGGATTTTGACTCTGGTACAAATTCCCCAGGTGGATACAAAATACAGACATACGGCGGAAAGAAAATAAGCCTGTCAAATGTGGCGACTGTGGCTCAGGAGCAGGTTGCCCGTTAATCGGAAGGTCGGCGGTTCAATCCCCAGCTCCTCCAGGCTGCAATTGTCCTTGGGCAAGATACTGAACCCCGAATTACCCCGAATTGCCCCGAATTGGTGGCTGTTCCGCCAGTGTATGAATATGTGTGAATGTTAGTTTCTGTTTGAGCACTTAGGCTCAGGGTATAAATGTGAGTGAATGGTGATCTGTGATCATCTACAACACCTGTTTACTTAAAACTGGACTGAAAATACTTAAAGATTCTTTGCACCCTGCTAATTCTCTTTTTATCCTTCTACCATCAGGCAGAAGGCTAAGAAGCATCAGATCTAGAACCACCCGTTTTTCAAGTAGCACTTACCCCGCAGGCTGTGAGGTCCCTCAGTTCACACCAACAATCCTTATCTGCTCTGCCTATACAACTACGTCCTCCTCAGTGTCACTAAATGTATTAGCACTTTGTGTGATTTTTGATTATCTGTTATATTTACTCATTAGTATTGTTTTGTTTTTATGCTATATGTTATGTATGATGATGTGTTGTTATTTTTGTCCAATATTGTCTTGTACTGTCCTGAATGAGCCAAATCACTAAAATGAATCCCAGGCGACTTGCATCGTTTTGGCAAATAACTTGAACTTGAACTTGAATGCAGATGTAGTGTAAAAAGCGCTTTGAGTGGTCGAAAAGACTAGAATGTATTTCATTTAAATGTGACTATATGTATCCTATGTGATTGTAAGTTGTGTGTTAGTGTGTAAATGTAGCATGTAAAGCGACCTTGAGCTCTGGAAAGGCACTATATAAATAAAACTTCTTCTTCTTCTTCTTATTCCAAGTAGTGCATGTGTGTCTATTCCAGTGTAAAGAATGCTAGAATACATATTGTATGGATATTCCATAGGTATTTGGTGATGAAAAGTATATGTACAGTTTGCTTAGACTTACTGTACAAGGTTCCTTTCCAAGATGGCGCTGCAGACAGCCGCCTCGAGATTACGCTCCGTAGTGCTCTTTGTGTTTTTGTTAATTAACGCTGTTTTCTGCCGTCCCTCTCTGGTAACTTTTACCAGAGAAGAGCTCTTAAACATTGGACTTTCAACTGCTCATACTATTCCACCGCTCTTTATTGACCCTGGAACTTTCCCGGAGTTACTAGTTGGAGGAGCAGCAGCTCTGTTTCGGATCCTTTGGAAACGGCGCAGGGGAAAACGTGCAGGCGCGCTGGTAAAGCTGAGACAGCGGGGATTTCGCACTGCGCTCCCTTCAATCCACCTTGCGAATGTCCGCTCTCTAGCCAACAAAATGGACAAACTGCTGCTCCTCAATAGAATTAACTCAGACTTCTGCAGATCTGCCGCCCTCTGTTTCACTGAATCCTGGCTAACCGAGCGCATCCCGGACAGCGCACTTCATCTATTTAATCTCATCTGCGCGGATCGTGAAAGGGAGCTCACAGGAAAAACACGGGGAGGCGGACTCTGTTTCTGTATAAACAAAGGTTGGTGCACAGATGTCACAGTGTTGAAGATATCATGCAGGCCTCACCTAGAGACATTATTTATAAACCGTAAACAGTTTTGTTCACCATGGGAGTTTTTCTCGTTTGTCCTGGTCGCCGTTTACATTCCACCTCAGGCCTGTGTTAGTGAGGCGTTACTACACCTGGCTGACCACATAACTAATGTGGAGAAAAAACATCCAGACTCCCTGCTCATTGTTCATCAGGGACTTCAACAAAGCAAACCTCAGCCATGAACTTCCAAAGTACAGACAGCATATTACACAGGGACACTAACACACTGGACCACTGCTACACAACATTAAAGGACGCCTATTGCTCTGTTCCCCGTGCAGCCTTGGGACTCTCTGATCACTGTCTGGTTCATCTTATGCCAACACACAGGCAAAAACTGAACTGAAATCTGCTAACCTGTTGTAAAGACTGTGAAAAGATGGACCAACGAGTCAAAGCTGGAGTTACAGGCCTGCTTTGACTGCACTGACTGGAGTGTTTTTGAGGCTGCAGCCACTGACCTGGATGAACTAACTGACACTGTGACATCTTACATCAGTTTTTGTGAGGACATGTGTGTGCCGACTAAAACCTTCCGCACAAACAACAACCAAAAACCCTGGTTCACAGCGAAACTCAAGCAGCTTTGTCAGACCAAGGAAGAGGCCTTCAGAAGTGGGGACAGAGTCTTGTACAACCAGGCCAGGAACACAATGACTAAAGAGGTCAAAGCTGCAAAGAGGTGCTACGCTGAAAAGCTAAATAACAGCTTTGCAGCCAACGATCCTGCGTCAGTGTGGAGAGGCCTGCGGACACTCACAAATTACAAGAGACCATCTCCCAACACTGCTGGTACTCAACGACTGGCAGACGCGCTGAATGGTTTCTACTGTAGCCCAGAGTCACACCTCTCCCCCACTCCAACGCCATCTTCAGTCACCTTCCCCCTCTGACCTCTCACCTGCACTCAAGATCTGTGAAGAGGACATGGGCCACCTCTTCCAAAGGCAGAAGATCAGGAAGGCTCCTGGACCTCACGGTGTCTCTCCATCATGCCTGAAAATCTGTGCGGACCAGCTGGCCCCCATCTTCACTCAGATCTTCAACAAATCACTGGAGCTGTGTGAAGTTCCCTCCTGCTTCAAACGCTTCACAGTTATCCTGGTCCCAAAAAACCCTCCATCTCTGGACTAAATGACTACAGGCCCGTCGCCCTGACATCTGTAGTCATGAAGTCCTTTGAAAGACTTGTGTTGGCCCACCTAAAGGACATTACAGGCCCCCTGCTGGACCCCCTGCAGTTTGCCTACAGGGCTAACAGGTCAGTGGATGATGCTGTCAACTTGGGTCTGCATCACATCCTGCAACACCTCGACGCTCCAGGGACATATGCAAGGATCCTGTTAATGGACTTCAGCATTCAACACCATCATCCCGGACATCCTCAGCACCAAACTCACCCAGCTCACTGTGCCAGCCTCCACCTGTCAGTGGATCACAGACTTCCTGACTGACAGGAGTCAGCAGGTAAAGCTAGGAAACATCACATCCAGCACCCGGACTATCAGCACTGGCGCCCCCCAAGGGTGTGTGCTCTACCCACTGCTCTTCTCCCTCTACACCAACGACTGCACCTCAGGAGACCCATCTGTCAAACTCCTGAAGTTCGCTGACGATACAACGTTCATCGTCCTCATCCGGGACGATGACAAGTCGGCCTACAGACGGGAGGTTGATCAGCTGGTTTTCTGGTGCGGTCAGAATAACCTGGAGCTTAACACGTTCAAAACTGTGGAGATGACCGTGGACTTCAGGAGGAGCCCCCCCACTCTGCCCCCCCATCACCATACTCAACAGCCCTGTGTCTGCTGTGGAATCCTTCAGGTTTCTGGGTTCCACTATATCCCAGGACCTGAAGTGGGAGCCCAACACTGACACCATCATCAAGAAGGCTCAGCAGAGGATGTACTTCCTGCGTCAGTTCAGGAAGCTCAACCTGCCTAAGGACCTGCTGATCCAGGTCTACACAGCCATCATCCAGTCTGTTCTCTGCGCCTCCATCACGGTCTGGTTTGGATCTGCCACCAAAAAGGACAGGAGCAGACTAAAAACGGACAGTCAGGACTGCAGAAAAAATAATCGGTGCCAACCTGCCCTCCATTCAGGACTTATACATTTCCAGAGCCAGGAAACGGGCAGGAAACATCACTGCAGATCCATCTCACCCCGGACACAACCTGTTCCAACTTCTCCCCTCTGGTAGGCGCTACAGAGCACTGTACGCCAAAAACAACAGACGTGGGAAGCAGTTTCTTCCGACAAGCCATCACTCTGATGAACAGCTGATTTCTGACTCAGTGTCAGGAACAATTCCTGTGCAATAACCCAGTAACTCTGCCTCTAATCAGTCACCTGTTTACTGGTTTCCACTTATTATTTATTTATTATTTATTTACTCACCATTCTCTATTTCAGTGCTGTTCATACGATGTCATATTGTATATACTGTATACCAATACACCTCCCTCAGGCCATAGGTCTGCAAATAAATAAAGATTATATTTATTTTTTCCAGCATCCTTTGCACTATGCTCCATCACACTGTGTCCATGTGTACCTGTATATCATATCCACTTTCAACATGTACATAATGAGAATAGTTTACTCTTGCATCCTTTGCACTCTGATCACTGCACTATTTGTCAATATGTCTATATTGTTTTGTTCTTAGTGTGTATATTAGCGTTGTCTATACTGTAGTTTGTGTCTGATTTTATTTTATTATTATTTTATTATTGTGTTATGGTATTTTTGTATGAGAAAGCACATCATGAGCAATGTACAATCCTGAGTCAAATTCCTCGTATGTGTACACATACCTGGCAATAAAGCTGATTCTGATGATAGGATATTAAGCCGCTTTTCCATTACCAGTACTAGCTAAACTTGCCTCTACTCGACTTGGTTTGGCCGTGCTCCGTTTCCCATTCCATTGTAATTTTCAATGCGACACACACACACACACCATAGAGGAGACAGTGGATGAGTCAGTGGACAAGACAGGGATGAAGAAAGCATTAAGTGGAGCAGCCACCTATTGTACTTTTAAAAGTGAGTGGTCAACCAAATGGCCATTCATCACCATAGGCACCACCAGCTCCTATTACTGGTGCTCACCTTGCAGACAGGAGAAGTCATGTGCCCATCAAGGGGTGACAGATGTGAACAGGCATATAAAAAGTAAAGGGCATCAGGCCAAAGAACAGTCACTTCAGTCAACAAGTGGTATTGCACACATTTCATGCTGCAGCTTCTGTTGGTGGCATGACAGCACAAGAGGCCAAGGTACATGGAACCCAAAAGACTGGTAGTAATGTTAGCTCACTGATTCCTGAGAGTCGGGACAAAACATGTCCCACATAGAAAAGTCTAATTTATAGCAAAAATTAAGAAATTCAGCATGTATGGCATACTCACAAAGTTAAATCTGAAGGAATTGTATATACCCATCTGATTTTCAGAATAAACTTTTTTATCTTTTTGGGGAAAAGTTGTTTAAATATATGGTCTGTGGTTAGATAGTCCATGTTATTGCACTTGTCCTCAGCATGAAGTTACAATATTAACCATCCCAAAAAAAATGAAAAAAGCTCTATAATTGTGAAAACATATATATCAAATAAAAATAAGGGGTATACAGTAGGTACGGAAAGTATTCAGACCCCTTTAAATTTTTCACTCTTTGTTTCATTGCAGCCATTTTCCAAAAATCAAAAAAGTTCATTTTATTTCTCAGTAATGTACACTCAGCACCCCATCTTGACAGAAAAAAACAGAAATGTAGAAATTTTTGCAAATTTATTAAAAAAGAAAAACTGAAATATCACATGGTCATAAGTATTCAGACCCTTTGCTCAGTATTTAGTAGAAGCACCCTTTTGATCTAATACAGCCATGAGTCGTTTTGGGAAAGATGCAACAAGTTTTTCACATCTGGATTTGGGTATCCTCTGCCATTCCTCCTTGCAGATCCTCTCCAGTTCTGTCAGGTTGGATGGTAAACGTTGGTGGACAGCCATTTTCAGGTCTCTCCAGAGATGCTCACTTGGGTTTAAGTCAGGGCTCTGGCTGGGCCATTCAAGAACAGCCACGGAGTTGTTGTGAAGCCACTCCTTCATTATTTTAGCGGTGTGCTTAGGGTCATTGTCTTGTTGGAAGGTAAACCATCGGCCCAGTCTGAGGTCCAGAGCACTCTGGAAAAGGTTTTCGTCCAGGATATCCCTGTACTTGGCCGCATTCATCTTTCCCTCGATTGCAACCAGTCGTCCTGTCCCTGCTGCTGAAAAACACCCCCACAGCATGATGCTGCCACCACCATGCTTCACTGTTGAGACTGTATTGGACACGTGATGAGCAGTGCCTGGTTTTCTCCACACATACCGCTTAGAATTAAGGCCAAAAAGTTCTATCTTGGTCTCATCAGACCAGAGGATCTTATTTATCACCATCTTGGAGTCCTTCGGGTGTTTTTTAGCAAACTCCATGCGGGCTTTCATGTGTCTTGCACTGAGGAGAGGCTTCCGTCGGGCCACTCTGCCATAAAGCCCAGACTGGTGGATTGCTGCAGTGATGGTTGACTTACTACAACTTTCTCCCATCTCCCGACTGCATCTCTGGAGCTCAGCCACAGTGACCTTTGGGTTCTTCTTTACCTCTCTCACCAAGGCTCTTCTCCCCCGATAGCTCAGTTTGGCCGGACGGCCAGCTCTAGGAAGGGTTCTGGTCGTCCCAAACGTCTTCCATTTGAGGATTATGGAGGCCACTGTGCTCTTAGGAACCTTAAGTGCAGCAGAAATTTTTTGTAACCTTGGCCAGATCTGTGCCTTGCCACAATTCTGTCTCTGAGCTCTTCAGGCAGTTCCTTTGACCTCATGATTCTCATTTGCTCTGACATGCACTGTGAGCTGTAAGGTCTTATATAGACAGGTGTGTGGCTTTCCTAATCAAGTCCAATCAGTATAATCAAACACAGCTGGACTCAAATGAAGGTGTAGAACCATCTCAAGGATGATCAGAAGAAATAGACAGCACCTGAGTTAAATAAGAGTGTCACAGCAAAGGGTCTGAATACTTATGACCATGTGATATTTCGGTTTTTCTTTTTTAATAAATTTGCAAAAATTTCTACATTTCTGTTTTTTTCTGTCAAGATGGGGTGCTGAGTGTACATTACTAAGAAATAAAATGACCTTTTTTTGATTTTTGGAAAATGGCTGCAATGAAACAAAGAGTGAAAAATTTAAAGGGGTCTGAATACTTTCCGTACCCACTGTAAATATAAAAAACAATGCATGAAGTGAACATCAAACAATATTTTCCATAAAAATCTGCCTATTAAAGTTGCGTCCTCAGCTTCTGTCAACTCCGTCAGATTTTTTCATAAAGCTCTTTAAATCAGGAAATAGCATGGTCAGCTATATCCTTGAGGACCCCTTTTTATCTCCCTGTCTGTGGTGAATGCAGCACTACCACACATGCTCTGGTAAGTTTGACATTTTTTTATATTTTAGACAAACAATGTCAATATTCCTTTGGTCACAGCTGCACAATGTCAATACCATCTTTCGTTTAAGATACTTTTTTTAAACCATAGTGGATTGAATTAAAGCATTTTAGTGAGGTTATTGGGACAGTTAGCAACTGAGGAAAAACTACCTAGCTGCAGTGTAAAATACATGTTTTGGCGGGAAAATACATGCCCTTACGTCAACTCCGTCAGACGTCAACTCCGTCAGGTTCTATGTCTGACGGAGTTGACCTGTAAGCTGATGGAGTTGACAAATCTACCAATAACCTCCTTAATGTGTGAATATAATATTATTTGTGAATATAGTGAAGGGTTAAACTGTTATTTCAGGGTTTTATTTAGACATAAATGCACATACATAGCATGCATTACATTATTTAACCATACACATCTGACTTGTAGAGAATGGTGAGGCAGTGGTCTGCTTATTATTGTGTAACGTGTAACTTTGCCAGCACATTAATATATATATATATATATATATATATATTGTGTATATGTATATGTAGAGACAGAGATAGAGAAATTAGAAGCCAATGTAGGGCTGGGGGGCGATATGACCAAAAAAACATTTATCATGATCTGAATTATCAAAATCTGATTCTATAGTCTTATTCATGTACATTTTCCTTAATTTAAATTTGTATTGTAGGGAAGCATGGCCAGACAGAAATTGTCAGTTGAGGAGCAAAGGAGAAGAAATAGAGAGTACCAACAAAAGAGAAGAGAAAAATTAAACAGTGACCAAGAGAGCAAGCATGCTATGCAAGAGAAGGAAAGACAAAGGTGGAAGAAGAGAGTTAAAGACAAAAAAGTAAAACAAATAGACGAGATGGGAGACAGGGCAAAGAGGAATTTGAGAAAATATTGGAGAGAGGCACAGAAAAGGTCCAGAGAGAAAAGATCCAAGGAAGATGCAGTGCTGAAGGCACACACCCCTCCAGATAGTCCGCAAGATCATGATATTCAAGAATACAGTGCCAGACACAGCAGACAGTCTCTCAGACAGGAAAGGGAGAGAAGTAAAACGAGAAAAAGACATTCAAGAGAAATAAAAAATTGAAAGAGAAGCTTAAGAAGGTAACAAAGCAACGAAACAAAATGAGAAAGAAAATATATAGAAGAAGAAACGCTACAAATAAAACACCACTTGACTCCCCAGGCACAGAAACAAAGAAGATGCTATCAGGAAGCAACATTAGGAATCCAAAAATCAAGAAAGCCCTTATATTTCACAACATCCTCAGAAGAGAGCTGAAGAAAAACAAACTAACTCCTGGGCCACGGCGCCAGGAACCAGCACTAAGTTTGTCATCAGGCAAGATTCTCAAAAAGTATCGTCTCCTTCACCAAATCCACCAGTTTGGGATAACCTACAAGTTAATGAGGGGAAAGAAACAGACAAAGAGAAAGCCAACATTCCTAAAGGGTATAACAGAGACTGTTAAGGATTTCTTCCTGAACTCTGCACATGTGACCACTGATAAGACTGACACCATCACTAGGAATAAGATAAAGCGGCAGAGAATGATCCTCGCAGACTCCATGATCAACCTCCACTCTGATTTCCTCATTAAGAACCCCACTGTGAAGCTGAGCTATTCTTCTTTCTGTACTCTGA
The DNA here is from genome assembly GCF_014851395.1 of Micropterus salmoides. Lineage (NCBI taxonomy): Eukaryota > Metazoa > Chordata > Actinopteri > Centrarchiformes > Centrarchidae > Micropterus > Micropterus salmoides. The sequence goes on from NW_024044570.1 coordinate 37,075,354, forward strand.
AACCATTCTATATTACAGCACCAAAAGCATCTGATCGGAAGACATGTCTATGTCAAAAGCATGAAAATGCATACTTAATGCTTGAGGTCCTTAGAACGTCTGGTGTTGTGAAGTCAAACAAACTGGATGACAGTTTTCAATTAGTTTGTTGTTCTCCAGCAAGTGAGGCCTGCCTTCTACGCACCTGCTCACGATGTCTAAACAAAGGAACAGTTACAACCACAGAGCAAGACAAAATCCATGTTCAGTGGAAGCAGTGGGAGAGAGTTCAAGAAGAGACAGTCACTGGAATCCACACTAAACTTGTCCAACACAGTGGCAGTCTTTCAGAGCTCATCAAACTCTATGAGCAAATGCTCAGAAATGAAACCACAACACATGTGTGTTTAGTGCAAAACCAGTCAAAAGCATACAGAAACACAATTGAGACTTGCGAAGAAAGTACAGCAATTGTTCATGTTGACTTTTCAGAATCCTGGAGATGCAAGTATCAATCTGAAGTACAGGCCTGCCATTTTGGACAAAATCTGCCACAGATAACGCTACACACCGGAATGTATTACATTAAGGGTGGAAAGGCAGGGTTTTGCACACTTTCAGAGTCAAAGAGACAGGATGCTGCAGCAATCTGGACACACATGGATCCAGTCCTAAAAGATATCAAAATGAGATATCCACAGGTCACCACCGTGCACTTTTGGTCTGATGGCCCAAGTAAACAGTACAAGAACAAGAAGAATTTTTTCCTTCTGTCTTGTATCCCCCCTACACTTGGGTTTGAAAGAGCAACATGGAACTTCTTCCCTACTTCCCATGGTAAGGGCGCACCAGACGGCATTGGCGGAACAGTGAAGAGAACAGCTGACAACCTGGTTCTGAGAGGAAATGATGTGACAGATGGATACACATTCTTTGAAAAGGTCTCAAACAGTCTGAAGAGCATTCAGCTGTATCACATTGCAGAAGAAGACATGCAAAGATATGATACACTTCTCATGCATCCTCTCAAACAGGTTCCCTCAACCAGACGAATACACCAAGTCATCCCACATGAGAACAGGATCCAGCACAGACAAATATCCTGCTTTTGCAGCAAGATGTTGGTTTGCCAGTGCTTCAGCCCAGCTACCTTCTATTTCCATGGCTGCCCAGAGGAACAGCAGAGTGATACAAGGAGGGCAGGGAAGAAAAGACCTTTGGCCATGTTGTTGGAGGAGATGGAAAAAGAGATGGGAGGGGGGGAAGAGGATATGGAAATGGAAGATGTAATGGAGGAGGAGTTGGATGAGGAGCCTCTGAAAGGTCCTGAGGGTACTGTGCCAGTGACGACTGTTAGCAGCCTTAATAATGGAGACTGGTTAGCAGTAGTATATGATGACCACTGGTGGCTAGCCAAGACCATTGCTGTGGAAACTGAGCATCAAGATGTGAAAGTGGAGTTTCTGCATCCCCATGGTCCAACAGCAAAGTATCAGCCTAAGATTCTCACAAAGGATGTCTGTTTCTGCCCAGTTAAAGACATCATAGTGAAACTAATGGGAAATGCATCACCAGTCAAATTAAGAAAACGAGAGATTTACAGCATAGCCCCTGATGTGATGGACTTCATAGAGCGTATGCATGTCCGACGCCTGCTGCTCAAGGCATAAGTGCAGGTTAGACAAAAATTAAATCTTAAAGGGTTAGTTCACCCAAAAATGAAAATTCTGTCAGTATTTACTCACCCTCATGTTGTTCCAAACCTCTATGTGTTTATTTGTTCTGCTGTACACAAAGGAAGATATTTGGAAGAATGTTTTAATCAAACAGATCTCATTCCCCATTGACTATCATAGTATGTATTTTTTCCTACTATGGTAGTCAATGGGGAATGAGATCTGTTTGATTAAAACATTCTTCCAAATATCTTCCTTTGTGTACAGCAGAACAAATAGAGGTTTGGAACAACATGAGGGTGAGTAAATACTGACAGAATTTTCATTTTTGAGTGAACTAACCCTTTAACTAAGCTAACTGAACCTGATTCTAAGCTACAGATTATGTGTTGCAGTATTGTTGTCAAGGAATGTCCATTTAAGACCACACCCAGTATAAAGTAGGCAGTGCAGGGCAATCCCACATCCAACACATCCACCCACACAGACACACACACACGCACACCACTTTAAAGTAAATGGCTACTTACAAAGGAGGAAAGGAAGAGGAGAAGAGGTGGATGAGAAAAAGGAGAGCATAAGAAGTTGTATAGGGAGGTAGATGAAAACAGAAGGGGAGGAGGGCCCCTGGTTTCTGGCTTTTTTTTTGATATTTGGAAATGGTGTAATTTATAATAGTTGTAAACGGTGTATGTGCAATATGTTTATTATAGTTGCTTTACAGTAAGTTCAATACTCTAATAACAAGGAGTAGTTTTAGTAGTAGTTTAAAGAGCACATCTGTTCAATAATCACAATGCACATATTTTTTGTCAACACCGTCAGATCTTCATCAACACCGTCAGATCTTCATCAACAGCGTTGGATGTATGTTTTTGTTAATTTTTTGGGAAAAAAATGTTTTCTTCCTTCAGTTTATGTTGTTTTTTTAAATAAAGGACCATCTGATCTAAATCTTCTTATGTTTTGTTTATTTAAGGAATTTGTTTTTACAATATTGAAATTAAAATCAAAGTTTGAAAATGCAAATATTTAGAAATCTGAGTTTTCAGAATCGTGTGAAATCACAACTTAAGTTTATATATTGTATTTTTTTACATATCAGTGTAACTAAACACTACTACAATATACTTCAGAAGTTTATATTCTTGTTGGATTGGAAGAATTAAAATTGTATACTTTTTAGTGTGTCTGACGGAGTTGACACAAATCCAGCTCTGAAGGGAAACATGTTCATTTGTTAAAAATATGTTTTTATTTAGAACCTGTTCCTTTACATGGTTAAATAGCTAAGACCTTTCTCTGCAGAAACATACAACTCTAATTGATATACTGTGTATTTTTTTTTTTTTAATTTTAAAAAGTGTTTTGTCCCAACTCTCAAGAATCAGTGAGCTGAATTTTCTGAATATTGTAGGATAAAATAACAATAACAATTAAAGCTGCAAGCAGCGTTGGGCGGGCCCACGTGTAGATCGTCAAGGTGCATATGGATGTGTTCAGGGCGCGAATCTTAATATACATATCAAATTTGTTCCAGATGTCAGCATGTATACTGAAGTTAGAACAACTTGTTCTACCTGTGTCATGGCGAATCATGGATTTTTGACAGCACGCCACGGGAAAACTGGTTGACTGGTAATAACCGTTTGAATAACTTTTTAATTGTCAGTGGGTTTACACTGCACAGCAAAAATTTGAAGTTGATCGGACTAAATCCCTAGGAGGAGGAGTTAAAGTACAAAGTGTGTAACTTGCCAAAAATGACCATTAAATCCAAAATGACCGACTTCCTGTTGGGTTTAGGCAATGGCTCCAAGAGGCTTTTTTGTATGTCTGGACATGATACACGTACCACAGAAATTGGGGGCTGCTCTGTAGGGGGCGCTAGTGAGACATTTTGCCACGCCCATGCGCGAAAAACCTTTTTAACCTTGCATGAAATGCTTATGATTTAGAGATTTAATTAACCTTTTCTGTTGCAGACAAGGTGAGCTGAGGTTAAGGTGGCTGTTGCAATGGTCCAACATAATTTCAGCATTTGAGCACCTAAACAACATGCATCATCAATGAAGCAGTGGCCCCACATTTTAGAAATTAATTGGTGATGAAGATGAGGGAAAATCCATTCACACTGATCACAGATGGGTCAAATGATACAGGTATTACTTTAACAGCTATTATATACAATATTTGTATGTTTTCCACATTCTCTCACACATGCTCATTTCTTTACAGAACTCACACTCATTTTCAGCCTGATGTGTAGCTTTGATTATGTAAAACATGTACCTTATCATTGCAGGACAAGAGAAGATGAACCGACTCATGGATATATGACAGTGACACTAGCAAAGTTGTCCATAGGTTTTTGGATATGTGCACCACTAGTGGCCGTAGCTGTGGCACAGCTGAAGTAATCTATCACAAAATGAATGAGGTCTTGCAGAAAACTGTGTAAGTCTGTCCATTGACAATGCACCCGTCAATACAGGAGCAAAAAATTCAATTGCATCAAGAATTCTGAATGAAAATGGAAACATTCACATCCACATCATCCACAACACAGCCAAACACGCTGGGCAGAGGTTTTTGGAAGTAAGTTTGATCATATATGCTTTTCATGATCTGTTTAATGCCAGGTAAAGTGGAATGTTATTAAATTATCATGTACTGCAGGTAACTGGATTTGATCCTAGGATCTGACTGTGGATAATGGATACTGGTTCAGGGGAAGCACCAACCGTAAAGGATATCTGACAGGTTTGTGATTTAACCAGCACCAGTGTAGTACAAAGAAAATGCAGATTTTCATTGAATTGATATTTTGGATTTTATATTTTCATCACAGAATTTTGTGACTTCCACGGTAGCAAATATATGGAAATGTACAGTATGTTTCTATTCGATGGTTGAGTCTGGAGAGCTGTTCAGCCTTCTCCAACTTGAACCTCCTACTCCAGAGAGAGAGGTCATACACCTTTCTTCTCCATGAAGAGGTAAAATGGGTAGGTTGGCCAATGTTTCTGCCAACAATGTGTTGGCCATTTTTTCATAAGCCAATATGTCTTTGTTCAAATGGTATTTCAAAATAGTTTCTGAAATACAACTTTCTAGATGACAAAGTTTGTTCGCAAGTTGTGCTCAAGGTTTCTAAAGCTAGTAGCACTACAGCCAACTGCCAGGTAATGCTCCCAAGTTTCACATGAACAAATACATATACTCCATCCACTCACTGATCGCAGAGATACTGTTAATGAGATGAAAGCGGTTCAGTTATATGAGTTTGCTGATGTTTTCATTGATTTGATGTGATATACTTAAAGAGGGGGATTAAAGTTAGCTATTGGGATAATTCTCAGTTGTTGATAAGCTCTGTAAAGAAACCCATGAAAGAAAAAAATATTCTTATTAAGTTAATAAGATAATAAGTTCATAATATTTACGTATTTTCTTATTAACTTACCTGTTCTTGAATGTTGGATTTACAACTCGGGCTATGCTCAATCGGCTTCTGGATGCAGGAGATATAACACCTCAACATGTGCAGAAGTTCCAACAGGCAGCACTGGCATTTCTGGTGAGGGCGGTGGAATATGCATTAGAGAAATTTGTTGATGTCCAGCAGAGGACAGAGTGTAACATTGAGGATGCCTTATACTTTGTCGACATGTAAGGGTTTCCTTATTTTTTATTCCTTATGTATTTCCTATATTACATTTTCTACACATTTTGAATGTTGAATAAACAATTTTGCCAAAGTGGTTCGCAGCTAAATCAAATCGTTATGACATCGACATAACAAGAATTAATGCAATCAAGGCAATTCAATAGCTCAGTGGTTAATGCCACTGACTTTGGTACAGGTGATTGTGGGTCTTCAAGTACAACGACCAAGATTGCCAAGGCTAAGTGTAAAAGTCCCCTCTGAAAGTCTGCACTATATACTATCCCTACTAAAGCCATAACCGAAACCAATGAGCTGATGTATGCCACAGCAACAGTGATCCTAGAGATGCTTGGCTATAAGATGAACACCACAAGCCACAAAGAGCATTACCCCCCCCCATGGAGGAGAAGGTTGGAGGTCAAGATCAAGGCAACACGAAGAGAGGTTAGTCAGCTCTCAGAGCTACAGAAAGGTGCAAGGAAGGGGCTACCTAAGAAATACAACAAGCTGTTGATACCTGAGGCTCTGGAGACTGCCAAACAAAGACTCACCGCTCTGGCTACCCGCCTAAAGAGATACAAGGGAGAAGCAGAAGCCAGGAGAATAAACCGGATGTTCTCCACCGAGCCATCCAAAGTGTACTCTCAGTGGCAGGGTAATAACACAAGATCAGATCCACCCAAGGCTGACACTGAACAGTACTGAAAGAACATATGGGAGCAAGAGGCATCCCACAACACCAATGCTGATCTAAGAACAGATCACAGTAATCTCCCAGAACAAGAACCAGTAACCATTACAACGGCAGACATCCAAGAAAGAGTGGCAGGTATGAAGAGCTGGACAGCACCAGGCCCTGACATGATCCATACCTACTGACTGAAGAAACAAACTGCACTCCATGAACGCCTGGCAGCACAAATGAACCAACTGCTGATGTATGGGACCCACCCAGAATGGTTAACCCAAGGACAGACAGTCCTGATCATGAAGGACCCCCAGAAGGGAACAATCCCATCCAAATACCAATAACCTGCCTCTGCACAACATGGAAGCTCCTGTCAGGCATCATAGCGGCTAAGATGAGTAGGCACATGGCTCAATACATGGACAGGGCCCAGAAAGGAATGGGTAGTAATACCAGGGGAGCCAAGCACCAGCTACTGGTTGATAGAGCAGTCACTCGAGACTGCAAGACCAGGCAGACCAATCTGTGCGCCGCCTGGATTGACTCCAAGAAAGCCTACGACTCAATGCCACATACATGGATACTGGAATGCTTGGAAATGTACAAGATCAACAGGACACTAATAGCCTTCATCAAAAACTCAATGGGGCTGTGGAAAACAAGTCTGGAAGCCAACTCAAAGCCAATTGCACAAGTCACCATCAAGTGCGGCATATACCATCCAGGCACTCAGTACAAGATCAACAGAGGCTGGGGTCTACCACATCATGCAGGACCCCAGGTGCAGACCCTGAGACAGTACAGCACATAACAGCAGGGTGTAAGATGCAGGCAGGAAGTGTGTACATGGAATGCCATAACCAGGTAGGTGTCATAGTGTACAGCTGCCATTGGTGATGGCACAATGGATAAGATGCCTGCCTTTGGTGTGAGAGACCTGGGTTCAATCCCCCACTGTGACCCACCCACCATTGTGTCCCATGTATAGCAATTGTAATAAAAAAATGTTAAAATATATATATACCAAGGCAATGCACTATCACCGCTGCAGATCATCACAAAGACTGGCTACGGATACCGGTTCCGAAGTGGAACAACCATCAGTCACGTGACATCAAGCTGTATGCCAGAAATGAGGACTGGACAAGTGTGGTCGCATGGTATCAAAAAGAGGGAAGATGATCCAGGAGTACATCAGGAAGATGGCCCCCAAAGATGAAGGGCTTAGTGAATATTTCAGACAGCAGAAACCTGAAGGTGAGGACAAGGAAGATGAAGAACCTTCATGGAGGGATAATCCTCTGCACCGCTTGTACCACAGACAAATAGAAGAAGTGGCTGATATCAAGAAATCCTACCAATGGCTGGAAAAGGCTGGACTGGAAGATCAATAGAGGCTGGGGTCTACCACACCAGGCAGGACCCCAGGTGCAGACTGTGCAAGGATGCCCCTCAAACAGTACAGCACATAACAGCAGGGTGTAAGATGCAGGCAGGAAGTGCGTACATGGAACGCCATAACCAGGTAGCTGTCATAGTGTACAGGAACATCTGGCATGAGTATGGGCTGGAAGTCCCAAGGTCAAAATGGAAGACACCTCCTAAGGTAGTTGAGAATGACTGAGAAGATCCTGTGGGACTTCAAGATCCACACAAAATGTGTGGTTGGGGTCAGTTATAAAAATACAGATAAAACGTAAACTACAAACAGGAGTGAACCAGATTTAAACTGCCATGCAGCAAACGTTAAATGCTACAGTTGGCTGATTCACTTGCTGTCCCTCAGGTTGTAACACTTATTTACATTTATTTTTATCCTGAAGTTCTTTGAATTCTAGTATTAATAGATGGAATTTATCAAAATATTGCTCTCTTGCTCTCTGTATCTGAAACAGTTGAGTTCCATTGTGTTCTTTTTAGGTTTGCTGAACTGCTTCCATACCAGGAAACCACAAGAGCATGATCAGCTCAGCGAGGAGTTCCTCGAATATCAACTGATGGACATCCCCACGCCCCAAGACCCAGCCACTTTCAACATTGAGGGTTTTTGGGGGAATATGTCATCAGTGAAGAATAGGGTAAGAGATGTTTTAAACTCTTTTACATTTACTTAATCAACTTAATGAATGCAAATAAAAAAAAATTAAGACAGTAATTAGGCCTCCGTGTTTAATGTTTTTTTGAAGGTGACTGGTTTGAGAAGATTTGGAAGGCTGTCTAAGATTGCCAGACTGGTTTTAATTCTTCCCCACTCAAATGCAGATTGAGGGAGGGTGTTCTCCATGGTGGGTTTGAACAAAACCAAAACTAGGAACAGTTTGGCCCTGGACGGAACACTCGCACTGAGCCACAGTGCTTTAAGTGGAAGCCCCCTCACACACACACACACACACACACACACACACACACACAGCTTGACATAAATGCTGAGGGAAAGTTCTGCATTCCTACTGTATGTGATGTAGGCCTATACGTGTACAGTATTTACATGGAGCACTGCTGTTCGGTGTTCTTGTTTGTGGCCAAATTTCTTTCTTTGAGAAAGATTTATTTTTGAAATATACACATAAAACAATGTATTTTATTTGGATGAATTTGTCAGTTCTTTATCATATTAACCAATTGATACCATTACTATTTGTGCTGGTCAACAATGAACAACAGACTTGAGAGAATTCGGTGGGGTGGAGGGGCTGCTGCTGCAAATATTTGAGTGGCTCCTCCCCTAACAAATAATCTCACTCCAAAGTTTTGATAAAACTTGAGAGCCCTGCTGGTACTATGCAGTGGAAAAGGGGCTTTGCATTTAGGTATTGCACAATGTGTATGTTACTCTGTTGATTCATAAACACAGAAACTGGTACCAGGAAGCCAACTCTACATACAGTACAGCTTGAAAACAACCTTTCCACTTGCATAGTTAAACCCCTGCTGCCAGGAGAACAAGGTAATTTCTTAATCCAAATCTAGGGTCTTAGGATAGAGGGTGTTGTATGCTGTCCATAATGTGGGAGGTGTACAGTTCCTGGAGTGTCAGGTTGGCACCAGTTATCTTTTCTGCAAACTTAATTTTCCATTTCTGTCCATTTCTGACTCAATAACTGCTCTGTAGAACTTTTTAGCCATGCTAGTTTCATGGCTCTATGGATTGCCATGAAGAATTAGTGGTTGACCAACCAATTATTTCGATTGGTTGGTCAACCACTTTGGTCCTGACCAATATATCTCCACTATTGACTATTATTCCCTGACTTTTCCTCTAGCGCCACTATGGAGTTAACATTTGTAATTTTAAGTGAATGAATGTCCAGAGAACATTTGGATACATTGCTCTGGAATTTTGTCTACACATTCATGTCCTCATCAGGATAAATTGTAATAACTTTGGTGACTTTTTAATTTGTCCACTTAGGTTTATGAACAAATACCTTCAAAACTGACATTCCCAAAAGCCTCAGTTGTTCTTTGTGTTTAGTGCTAATAAGCAAATGTTACTATGCTAACACGCTAACCTAAGATGGTGAAAATGGCAAGCATGGGCTCAAGTTAGCATACTGATGTTAGCATTTAGCTTTTTGGTCAATTGTCAAATGCTAGATTTTATAAAAAGTTAAGTCATGACAATACTATCCCATTTAAACAGGAAATACTCCCTATACGCCCTGTAATATACACTTTGCCGAAAGTACATAAATCTGTCATTAATCCCCCAGGTCGTCCCATTGTGGTGCAGACAGATTCCCTTTGGTCTCCATTATCAAAATTTGTTGATTTTTACATTTGCCTTTTAAGCCATTTGCCTTTTGTAGGCTGGCAGGGTCTGAACCCTGCCAGCCTACATTAAGGATTCAACTGATTTCATAAACAAAATCTCAAGTCTTAATGATTTGCCAAATAATGTTCTTATTCTTACTCTCGACATCACAAGCCTTTATACTAACATACCATAATAAGGCGGTCTGGAGGCCCTAAGTTATTATTTACAGGACCGGAAAAGTACACCCAACCCTCCTAAGTCTTGAAATACAACTGATGATTTTTATTTGACGGTGTCATGCACAAGCATGGGCGCCATTTATGCACCTAATTATGCAAGCAAACTAATTAATTGGCTCTTAAGAAAACATGCTTTCGTTTAAAAAAAACAAAGAAATTCAAACCCGTTCTCACTGCCCGACTCATCACATATGGACGCATGGTCAAGACCCATCAGTGTGAGTTTGTAACGCACTGGGCATCTCTATAACATCATAGTTCACAGCAGTGATCCTTTAAAGTTATTTTTTCCTCCTTTTTTATCAAATTGAAATTAAATCTCTTGTCTGGAGACAATGGATTTTGTGGGTACTGGGCTGTCAAAAAAAAAAAATCATACAATTTCTCATTTTTAAAACAAGTGTATGAAAATAAACTAAATCTGTGCAGAAGACCCCCAGATGATTAACCCTGGTTGTTTTAACTGTTATTAATTTTCAATGGAATGCTAGCTAGCTAATCAGCTTATGGATTCTTTAAAGAGGTGTAACCTCAGCCACCATAGAAAGTGGTTCTGCATCATCAGCCAGTGTACCAAAAACAGGAGTTTCAGATTTGCAAATCAGCCCAATATTAGCAGAGAGTTAGTTAGGTGACAAGCCTAATATATATATTGCTGGCTAGCTAGCTAACGTTAGCTTACTAGTAGAGATAAGCAGATGATAACAAGGCTCCAAAGCTTGTTACACTTCCATATATTTTGTCAAATAAAGAATATAACGTGGCTGATGACATCTGAAGCTTCAAACGTCACTGGTGAAGCACTTCATTCCGTTGGACAGTTTTAAAAAGTAGCAAAACTCTGCGATCATCATATTAGCTGGATAATAAGAATGAATAATAGACACATATGGCAAAGTACGTTAGAAACACGTAATCATCAGGACATTTCCTCCTGATACCAATTCAAATGTAATAAAAGTCATTGGCTGGTTGAAGCAGGAACTAGTCTATAAATTGTGTTTGCAGTAGACAGTACAATCATTTTACAGTTCACCTTAGTTTTCTTTTCAAATAAGTTTGTCTAACATGGAGGTTTGTTTCCAACCAGATTGTCTGACTGCTTGTGTTTCCTAACCCATCTGACTTATATTTAGTGATGTCACCGTGTTCTTTAGATCAATATTAACATGATAAAAATCCCAGTTATTACTGATAGGAATGGTGGAAAACTACAAAATGACCAGAATTATCTTTTCCTATCTACAAATCATGCTGAGGGTGTCCATAAAATGTATATTGAGTCAAAAAGATGACACATAAAGGCACACAGGTCTCCTCTGGTAATACAGATCCTAAATCTGAAACTAAAATTCAAACCCTTGCTGGGTCATTGTGATTATGTTGCTGTGAGATGAGGAAGCCTCAGTAGCTGTAGGTCGATTATGTTTCTTGGGCTTCCCTGCTGGTCTAACATAGGGTGTCCTGAAAAATCACTCACCTACACACATCATTAGCATTTAGAGAGGCTGGGATCATCTTGGGATCCACACCAAGACACACACACACACACTTTAAATCCATCAGATGTCTTATGACTCAGTCACACACAAAAGTAGAAACAGGGGGAAAAAAACAGCACAAACTTCAGATTAAAATTCTATTTCTGTTGGATGACGGAGTATCTGTCACTGATCAGTTTCATGCTCAGTGTGACAGGAGGAGGCCAGACCAGGACTGGTTATTGTATTCCTCAGTAGTTCATCCCCTCCTTTATGTATTCTAAATTAGCCTCTCCTCTTTACTCCCTCTCCTTAAAATGGAAATGCAGAGCTGCAACAAGAGAGAAAAAAAACATTCTGTATATAATGTAAGAAAAGGGTCCTGTTGTGTCCTGATATTTTGTGTCTACAAAACATGTAAGATGTATTTCATAAATATTACTTTTCATTTTTGCAGTACTCTTAACCTCACTCCCCAGTCCTTGTTCCCTCATCCATTTCTTCCTTCCCTGTGTCTCTCAGCTCTGGATTTATAATTGATGTGTCAGGTTTGCTGGGTGCGCAAAGCAGGTGAGAGCCCAAATGCATGACACAGAGCACTGAGACTGAGTTCCAGGGCTTATTAATCCAAAGCAAGACGAAGAGGCATGAACAAAACTCACAGGTACAGGAAACTGGAACATCCAAAAACCAGAACAGGTAATACAGCAACTTGTAGAACATACAGCAAACGACTGTGCATACATGCGACAATGACCAGACAAAGACTGAGGGGAAACAAGCAACGATATATACACATGGTTAACTAGCTGGGAGGAGGTACACAGGTGAGGGACATGAGGCTAACGAGACACAGGCAGGCAGAGAGAGAGCAGGGGAAAACAGAGAGACTGGCATGCAGGCAGATACTGAGGGGGGAACAGATATAACACAAGCACTCAACATGGACCATATCAAAGTGAGTAGTAACAAACCATAATAATAATAACAAACTAACCAGATACAAGCAAACAGATACTGAATAAACTAACACCAACAAGGAACACTGACTGAGGCAAAGATTAAACAGAACTCAGAGCAGACATGGCAAAACAACACCGAAGCACACAGACCAGGAGCAAACACTTAAGTCATGAACAAAGGTACAGGACAAGAACTAAGACACTGAACTGGGAACTAAAACACGAGACAAGACATATACTAAGTAACTAAAAGATGCGGATGAATAAAATAATAAACAATGCTACACAGAGACTAGAGCAAGGATCAAAATCAGATAAATAATGAAACTGGCAGGGAACATGAATTGACAACTCACAAACAGACAGAACCCAAGCATGATGGTACAGAACTAATGCAAGTGAGACAGCAGAACAACTGAACAAGTACTAAGGCCGACACAGAGATAACAGGTCAGATCCGAACCACCATAAAGAACAAGCAGAACCACATAGACCAACTCCCCAAGACCTAAATAGACAGGACCACATCAAACTCAGACTAAATAACAGATACAGAAAAGACAAATAATAAGACTGACTGGGAATTAAAACAGAGCAGACATGCCCACAGTGTGACATGATGCAAGGGGTAATGTATGTCCAGCTGTGGATACCTAATGCAAAGGTTTTGATTTATACTTGAATGTAGGGATTTTTCCTGTGGGTATAATTATAATAATAATAATACATTTTTTATGTCACAAACTTTACATTTGAAGCAAATCTCAAAGTGCTACAAGGTAAAAGCATTAATATGAAAGACAGTTAAAAAGCATAAAAATGTGATCATAAAAGCAGCAACCAGTAATGTTATTTAAAAGTCATAGGTTCTGCTAAAAAGAAATGTTTAACATGCTTTTTTAAAGCTCTCAGTAGTGTGAGATGCCCTCAGATGTCCAGGCTGAACTTTCTAACGGTCAGTAACTTATCTTGAAAAATAGTGATATTAAGCACTGAATTGGAGGAATTTACTGTTTATCAGACCACAAATAAGACAAGAATTAGGTCGGGAAAACAGTAGAAGAAGTCCTCCAACTGTAATGACAAGAAAGGTTGTCCAACAAAGGACAATAACACCTACCGGTGCTGTTTGTCCATGCCTCCCAAAACGGCAATTTCGAACTCTGTTTCCTGACCTAACCCATCCATCCATTGTCAACCATAGGGCCACACATAGACGAACAACCACTCACACCCACAATCACAAAAATTAAGTTTGTTATAGACACTTGTTTTATTCAGTTGATAACTTATTTTAAAGAAGTTGGTCAAACTTAAAATGTAGAAATCTGTCTCAACTTAGAAATAAGTGTTTCTGAGTTCACTTAACGACAGACAATATTAAGTTAGAGCAACTTGTATATCAGTGGGCATCCTTTAAAATCAGGAGTAAGTTACAAGGTAGAACTTGCCTGGACTTGTTTTGCCGCTACCTGACCAAGCCTTCCACATGCAAGAGAAAAGTGTGGGAAAACACAACTTTGCATTTCATGATATAAGGTAGGCTACTGTTTTTGACTTGTTTTATGCTCAGTGGCTAACATTAATAACTGCCCACATGGCAAAAAAATGTATTTTCACCACGCTCGATAGTTTTAGCTAGCTCCTACTACTAGTAAGTCCCAGTCGTTTGTGTTTTGTTTCACAAAGGCAGCCGAATGATCTTAATTGTCAGTGAACCTCAAGTATTAATTGTAACACTGCAAAAGTTAGTGAATACTCATTTTGCTTCGTCTTAATTTAAAATCCGGCAATACACTGATGCAGGTTTGGTCTGCAACGGCTATTGAGGGTGCCAATTTACATTCACGATTAAACTACTGTTGTGGTGGCAGCCCGGCTGACGGTGTGTGTCCTGTTTTTTTTCTCTCCTTTTTATCAGTTATTCTGCTTTTTCCTTGGTTTTCTGTTCCCTGCCTGCCTGCCTCCCTGTATTTTCTCCCCTGTGTGTGCTCTCTCTCTCTCTCTCTCTCTCTCTCTCTCTCTCTGCTCCTGAGCCCAGCCAACGACCTGCGCCTGCACCTCATCAGCCACCTCGTCAGCCTGCCACACCTGCCAGTAATCAACCTCATCCCTGCCTGTATTTCAACCCCGGTTCTCCACAACAACCTCGCTTGATCATCATCGCTCCGGTCCTGGTGCCACTTCAGCGTTCTAAGCTCTCGGATACCTTGTTCCCTAACCTGTTGTCTCCCAAGACTAACCCTGTCTTTTCTGTCTCCCCGCCAGGTCCACTCACCTCCGCCATCCAGTCAGTCAGCTAGGCTCGCCTACCTGCCTTCTCCCCTCGCCTCCGCGGCGTTCCCCTGGCTTCCCTCCACGCTCCTCGCCTCTCTCTCCTCGGCCTCCTGCCCCTTCTCAGTCGTCTCGCTCGAGCTTTGCCAGCCCCGCCAGCGTCCAGTTTACCCCTTCTCACCTCCCGTCTCCCCTCTTCCCTTTTTTCCCCTCAATAAACCTCTTTTGTAAACCAACAAGCTTTGCGTTTGGGTCCATTTCTATCCGAAACCACAACAACGAATGTTATGCCACATATTTCGGTTTTACATTTCTGAATGTTGACGTTTAAGCTGTAATATTTTAGTGAGGTTTAAAATGGTAAATTGAGCACTGTGCAAAGGTGGGCTGTAAAGCTGGCAACACGTTTTAGAAACACGAAACGTGCGTTTGTTGCGTGTGTGCTAGTAAGTAAGTTGAACATTTGAACCATCGTGTATTATTTTGGAGATTATTTTTGATTTTCACATTACTACATTTGAGAGACGTTTCATTTTCTTTTCCATTTAACTTCATAACTGATGAACTCGTCTGTTAGGTAAGGCAGCTGGCACATTTCCTTAAGTTGGCAATCAGTGAAATGGGTCTGTTGGTCACCACAACTTTAGTTCAAACATTTTTATTTTATTTTTAATCTCATTATGTGGTCAGTATTTAAACACAATTTGCCAGACATTTGAATCAATTCATTAGTCAAACATTTTAGGAAAATTAATAAAATCTATATTTGGTTTAAAATAACTTTTTGAAAGTAAGAATTCAATATCAGTTCATTGTAATATTGTAGTTTTGCCATTGATGTTTACATTCTGAAAAAAGCAACTGCAGTTTTGGTAAGCACATTTTTTGTTTTAAGCATTGATAAACTGCAGCTGTTAACTTACTGTAAGACTGATGCTGCACAAGCTGTAAGCATTAATGTTACAGCTCTGAATCACATAACATTTGAGTACATAAACGTTTGAGTAATTTGAATAGAACTCAGTTTTTTTGAAATGAAAAAATTTGAATCATCAAGAAAGACTGATCTCTTAAAGCATTCTAGACTTAGGCATGGCAGTGGTGGGAGAGTTTCTCCCTTGTCTTTATTGGGAGTGTTATTGCTCATTTAAAACATGGGGCAGCCTGCGAACCCATCTGTCAAGAAGTCAATCGACCTGTGACACACGCACATGTCCTGTCTTTTAAATGTCCATGTTGCCTTTTAAACACTATTTCCACAGAAAGAGAGAGAGAGTACTTTGAGCACATTGGCCGTCATTTAAAGAAATGAGAAACAGTTTCATGTGTCTTTGAAAATTGTCCTTTCATTCATGGAACATTTGCCTCCCACAGGAGCTGGAAACGCACTCCTCACTCACTGGATGATTTTAAGCCTAAACTTTTACAGAGGGATGTCAATCCTTTAAATGCAGGGGACAATATTGACGTTGAGGCAGATACTAACGGTGCAGTGAGTCAAGATCCTGAAGATGATGAAAGAAGAGAATTGCCTACGTTGATCGAGAGAAATATAGCATATTCAATGTACCTCAAAGGTGTATTGATGAGTTGGTGGAAGAACTGCACTTTATTTCTTCATCAGCTTCAGGTCCCGAAAGAGATTTTACAGTCATGCTTAAAGAAGCATAATTGTGAGGTTGATGATCTGGTAATCTCAGAGATGGTGACAGACCTATGCGATTGCAACCCAATTACACTAGCTCTTGGGAGTAATGGTCCTTTTTCCACCTCCTACAAAAGAACAAGGAGCATTTTCCTGTGGTGGAACCCATAGAGTATTTACTCTGTGCCAGGGAGCATAGAAGTTTCCAATATGTGCCTATTTTGAAGTTGTTACATGAGGTTTTGAAGAAAAAAGAGATCCAAAATTTGCTCACACACAGTTGTGAAGCAGACAGCAGTTATTAAACTCAATACAAATCATTTCATGATGGCACAAATTTTAAAAACAATACATTGCTATCAGAAAACAATCCAGCCATTTCGCTCATTCTGTATGTGGATGATTTTCAAGTGTATAATCCACCTGGCACATCAAGAAAAAAACAATTACTACTGTGTACTGGGTTTTAGATGATGATGATGATGATCATCATCATCTTGTTGAGCACTTTTCAAAAACAAGTAACAAAGTGCTTTAACAAGTAAAGACAATAATACCCCCAAAACAATACTAAAACAATACAAGATAAAAGCAACAAAACACTGAAAAGACTCAAATACATGTTTAAGAAATATAAAATAAGTAAAATAGAATAAAATAAAAGGGATAAAATAAAGTCAAATAAAATCGGGAAAGGCTCTCCTATAAAAGTATGTTTTAAGGAGGGACTTAAGAGTTCACTTACTCAGCCGACCTGATTTCCTCAGGCAGGCTGTTCCAGAGCCTCGGGGCCCTGACAGCAAACGTTCTGTCCCCTTTAGTTTTCAGTCGAGACTCTGGAACAGACAACAGACCTCTGCCCGAGGATCTCAAGGTGCATGCTGGTGTGTATGGGACTAAAAGGTCAGAAATATAACAAGGCGAGAGGCCATGAAGAGCTTTAAATGTGATCAATAAATTTTAAAGTCAATTCTAAAACATACTGGGAGCCAGTGTAATGAAGCTAAAATGGGAGTAATGTGGTCATATTTCTTTGTTCTAGTTAAAAGCCTGGCAGCTGAGTTCTGGACAGTCTGGAGTCGATCAGATTTTTGGGATAAACAAGTGAAAAGGCTGTTGCAATAATCCAGGCGTGATGAGATGAAGGCGTGTAAAATGGTGTTGTGTCCTTAAAAGTTAACATAGATCAAATGTTATATTTCTAAATTGATAAAAACATGATTGAACAAGCTTTGTGGTGTGCTGCTTGAAATTAATTACTATCAAACCAGACATCAAGGTTCTTTGCAACAGGCTTAACGTGATTTACTAGGGAACCAGCAGATGGCAGTATTTCTGTTTTGTCTGAGTTCAGCTAGAGGAAATTATTTGACATTAATTTTTTAACTTCACAAAGGCAGTCTGTAAGTAAACTCAGCATTCCAGGGTCTGTGGATCTGACAGGCAAGTACATTTGTGTGTCATCAGCATAAATATGAAAAGAAATCCAAGGGGAAGCAGATACAAGGAAAACAAAATGGGTCCTAAAACCGACCCCTGAGGCACACCATATTTAACTGGACAGAACAAGGAGACATAGTAGTTTTACAGACACACATTTGACAGGTAGGATGAAAACCATTCTAGGGCCGTACCAGAGATCCCCACCCAGTAAATGTGCCCAGATCCTCACTAACATCAATCTATCTCGCCATTCTATGCAAGGCTGCCGATATAAACGTTTTTGGCTATAGTGCTGTGTTATACCCACTGCTAAAAGATCTTGCCAGCCTTGTAGAGGAAGGACTTTTCATTCCTTCATTAGGCATACGAGTCAAAGGTACTGTGTATTTTGGTGTTGCAGATAACCTCGAGCCCACGCTATCGGAGGATTTGTGGAGTGCTTCTCAAGTACACATGTCTGCAGGTTCTGTCTTGGAGAAAGATCCCAGTTCCAAGTAAGTGAAGTTAAAACTGGAGCTTTTTATTCTAGGACAGTGCAAGAGCACAGGGTGCATGTTCAGACAGCACAGGGTGATAAAAGTGTGTCTCATTGTTATGGAGTAAAGGGACTGTGTCCTCTAACTGAAAAACTTAAACATTTTGACGTCTTATCTGGCTACCCACCTGATTTGCTACACGACCTCTTTGAAGGTATTGTACCTTTGGAGTTAGCACTGTGCCTAAATGCCTTAATCAAAAGGAAATATTTCACACTTGATGAACTAAATTAATTAATTAAAGGGTTCCCATACAGATGGGCAGATAAAACAGATGCACCACAACCAGTTCCACTGACTTTTGCTGCAAGAAAATCTGTTGGTGGGAATGCCCATGAAAATTGGGCTTTGCTTCGCCTCCTTCCCCTCATAGTTGGAAATAGAATACCAGAGAGTGAACCAACATGGCTGGTCCTTTTAAACCTTAAGGACATAGTGTAACTTGTTCTCTCTTCTGTTCATACAGATGTAACAATTTGTTTCCTTGAAAGCAAGATTTCTGAGCATCGGCACAGATTCCTGGAGGCTTTCCCTCAGGAAAGACTTATTCCGAAGCATCACTTTCTAGAGCACTACCCACAGCTGATAAAGGCTTTTGGTCCACTTGTCCCTTTGTAGACCATGTGCTTTGAACACAGCTTTTTTTAAGTGTGTGGTTAGGCATACCCCCAGCTTCCGAAACATTCTGTTCTGTCTCTTGCAGTGAAGCATCAGTTAATGGTTGCATACCATCTATACGGCAGTACAATTGTTCAACCATCTCTGCAGGTTACAAAACTGTCAACAGTGGATTTGACTGTGCAGAGGGAAGACATTAAGAAAGCACTCGAAACAAAATTCCCTGGTGAGTCGGCTGTCCAGATGGCAAACAGTGTTACAGTGCCACCAGTTACTGCACTGGAATGATCTTGGCACATGGTTCAACAGGTGGTCTGCCAGACTTTGTGGAACTGATTCTGATAGTTGTTGTAAATGGGAAGATTGGCTTCATAGTGAAATGTTTATATGCATGGTGTATTGAACATCTTAGAAGCTATAACCTTGAGAACGCAAGAAGTGTTAAAGTGATTGAGCCAGGTGAGTTGTCTGACATCGTCCCAATGGCAGCATATACTGTTGCAGGGAAGCGTATGGTGACCCAGAAGCGCTACATTTATCTACCATAGATGGCAATGTGGTCATTTACACTGTCATTTGCTTGACTTTACCCACAAGATCTCATATATTGCATAATCAAAACTGACATTGTCCTCTTCTTAAATGGAATTATATTTTCACGAAGAAATCAAAGAAGCTTTTTACATTGACAACTTGCGCCACAGTTTAGTACAAATGTAATTTTCACTTGTTGCTTCAAGGCCTGTTTAAACACTGAGAAATTTACTTCACTGGATGATCTCTCTCGATTTTTACTGAATAATATGTATACTGTGTATTCCTTTAATTTGTTTCATATTTCAAAATGTGATACAGTTAAACCTAAGGTTTAGACTAGGCAATACTAGTACTACACCAATATGCAGAAGCAAAAAAAACAAGTAGCGGTTGTACATATGAGCTATTTTTAATCTTTTTAGGGTTACTTTTATTACATTGTGTTTCAGTGAAAAACACTAAGTAAAGGCTGTTCTCCTACTCTCTTAATTTGCGATAGAAATAAATGAATCAAACTATTCAAAGTCGGCATATAAATGGGTGTTTTTATATTCTCCTCTGATGTTCAATGTTAAATGGATAGGACTGGATATATTCTCTAACTCAAACTTAACTGATGTGGTTTCTCTTACAGATGCTCCAATGTCTAATCAGGCAAAACTTCGGATCCTTAAGGACCATGACCATCGCAAACTGGACCTACCTCATGGAATCCCTGAGACTGTGGGTGAACTGGAGGCTATTGTGAGAGAGACATTTGGGATTGAGGGGAACTTTACGTTGCACTACAAGGATGCTGATTTTGGAGAGGAATTTTTTTCCCTTGCCTCAACAATTGACATCAAGGATGAGGACACAATTAAGGTGGTTCACATTACTGAACCCCCCTCATTCACTGTGACCTTTACTGATGTGGACAGTTTCATGGAAAGTCCATAAGAGACCTCCATCCGTAGCTCAACAGACACTGTCCCTACTTCAGTGACTTCCATCCATCCTAACAGCAGTTGCTCATCTGGATCGCAGGATACATGGATTCTGTCATCACCTGAACCTGAGACTCGTTGGCCGACTGAATTTCCAGTACCTCGATTTGCCTATGAGACAGAGCTTGTGTTTGCCTCAGCAAATGAAGCTTTCAAGAAGGATGGAATTCAACTCAACTTTACCACAATCCTTCCAGACATCCTTGAGAAACTGGCTGAAAGCATCTTTCAGTATGTTGCCTACCCAACAAGTGCGCAGTTGTCTGATGTGGCTGAGGCACTGATTCAGAAGCACCCTTGCTTGAAAGAGCCAGGATGGATGCTATGGATGGCAACAAAGACTAAAATATAAAATGGGCAACTATAGATCAAAGTTGAGAGGGCTTGGATGCCCTGAGCTTGATGATAATTGTCTCTCAAAGAAGCGAGCACACGAGAAAGCACCTGCAAAGAATATCAAAAAGCCAAGAAATGCAGAGGTGAACTATTTACCCCGTCACCCACAAGGAGAAATAGAATCAAGCTTGGAACACAAAAGGGTGGAGCTCCTTAATGAAGTAAAGAAGAGGAACAACTGTCAGATCATCAGTGAAAAAATGAAAAAAAGACATTCTCCTTTCGCTGGCAGGAAGTTGTCAATCAGGCACCACCAGTCAATGACTTCAAAGACCGATGGCCTGCCCTTTTTGATGCAGCTCAGGTAAATGGTATTAGTTTAATTGGTTTGCTGTTTGTGATATGTTAAATTATTTTTTTCAAACAATTAACAAATTCTTCCTTTTTTATTTGTGATATTTTAATACAGATAAACCAAGAATTCAGAAGGATCACCACTGTGGACCTGGAGACAACATTTATGGCAAAACTGGACCAGTACACCCCAAAACTAAGAATAACTGTAAGAGTAATTGTCTTTAGGAATCGGGGTGGTACCTGGAATTTAACATTCTAACTAGTTATAATGGACTTCTTTAAAATGATCAATGTATTATTTGGTACTGCCCAGGCTTCATACACCTCATCCTTTAGTTATTTTCCAATCCTCATGGAGGAGCAGTTTAAAAATGTTTTTTATTAACAGGATGATTCTGTGGAAAGGAGGAGAGAGGTTGCTATCCGTGGCTTAGTGGTGTATCTCAGAGAAAAAGGAAGAGGATCTCTTCAAGGAGCAGTTGGTAGGTAAATCAGGCACTAAAAGATTTAGGAGGCTCTGTTTACGGAATATGACAGAAATGGCATATAAAATACGTACTGCTGACGTACTGCGGTGAGCGTGTCAACTCATTTCTGTTTCCGGTGCCTGTGTATTGGTACCGTGTTGTGCTGCTCTCGCTAAGTAACAGTTACATTTGTTAGATTACAGCAGCCAACTGTCCGCTAAACACTTATTCTTTCTATTTCAGTAATTTTGCCTAAGCACTCACAGTTCTTTCCATCTTTTAGTGACTGCTGTTTAATTTCATAGTTGTTCAAAAGTTTTGGTAGCTGACGCTACAGTACTTTAGCTTAGCCGTTAGCGACTTTAGCTTAGCAGCTAGCGATGGCTTCTCTTTCTCTCTCTCCTACTTTCTCCTGCTCGGTGTGTCAGATGTTCAGTTACTCCTCTGCCTCCTTTAGCGGTAATGGTACGTGTAATAAGTGTAGTTTATTTATAGACATGGAGGCGAGGCTCAGTGATTTAGAAGTCCGGCTCCGCACCTTGGTAGATCAGTCTTTAGCTACTGTAGCTAGCCTGTCCCCGGTAGTCGGTGCGGAACGGCCTGAGTTAGCCTGTGGTAGCCGTCCCCCGGCATCTCCTGTGCAGCCAGGAAGGGGTGGCTGGGTGACTGTCCGAAGGAGGAATAGTCGTTAGCATTCATAGCCCACAGGGTACCATCAACCTGTTCACGTTTCTAACAGATTTTCCCCATTCACCGACACACTCGGTGAGAAACCAACTCTGATCATTGGCAGCTCCATTTTGAGAAACGTGAAGTTAGCGAAGCCAGCGGCCATAGTTAAGTGCATCCCTGGGGCCAGAGTGGGCGACATTGAGTCTTATTTGAAACTGCTGGCTAAGGATAAACGTAAATACAGTAAGATTGTTATTCACGTCGGCGGTAATGACTCCCAGTTACGCCAATCGGAGGTCACTAAGATTAATGTTGAGCCGGTGTGTACATACTGGAGTGTCCTCCAGCCCACTTGATGTTATACCTACAAGGTTTTTACTGAAAGTAATAGATTCTGTTGGGCCCCATTTGATCTGTTTTCAACAGCTCCCTATCTACTGGTTGTGTCCCTGATTATTTAAAACGGCTTGCGTGAACCCACTTTTAAAGAAACCTGGTTTAGATCCCACCCTCCCACATAATTTTAGACCAATTTCAAAACTGCCTTTTATTGCAAAGATTCTAGAAAGAATTGTGTCCAAAAAGCTGCTCACTGTACTGGAAAATAACAAAATATTTGAAAAGTTTCAGTCTGGTTTTAGGAAGTACCACAGCACTGAGACTGCCCTGCTTAAAGTCACCAATGACCTTTTAATGCCTGCTGATGAAGGCATGTGCTCAGTCCTGGTACTCCTGGACCTTAGCGCTGTTTTTGACACCATTGATCACAACATCATGTTGGACAGACTGAGGCACTGGGTGGGGATCTCTGGTACTGCCCTAGAATGGTTTTCATCCTACCTGTCAAATAGGAAGTTTTGCGTGTCTGTAAACAACTATGTCTCCTCGTTCTGTCCAGTTAAATATGGTGTGCCTCAGGGGTCGGTTTTAGGACCCATTTTGTTTTCCTTGTATCTGCTTCCCCTTGGACATATTATCCATAAACATGGCATTTCTTTTCATATTTATGCTGATGACACACAAATATACTTGCCCGTCAGATCCACAGACCCTGGAATGCTGAGTTCACTTAACAACTGCCTTTGTGAAGTAAAAAAATGGATGTCAAATAATTTCCTCCAGCTGAACTCAGACAAAACAGAAATCCTGGTCATCGGGTCTCAGCAGATGGCAAATCAAATGCTGCCATCTGCTGGTTCCCTAGTAAATCACATTAAGCCTGTGGCAAAGAACCTTGGTGTTTGGTTTGATAGTAATTTAAATTTTGAGCAGCACACCACAAAGCTTGTTCAATCATGTTTTTATCAACTTAGAAATATAGCAAAATTCTATGTTAAAAATCTATGTTACCTTTTAAGGACACGAGACCATTTTACACTCCTTCATCTCATCACGCCTGGATTATTGCAACAGCCTTTTCACCTGTTGAACCCAAAAATCTGTTGATCCACTCCAGACTGTCCAGAACTCAGCTGCCAGGCTTTTAACTAGAACAAAGAAATATGACCACATTACTCCTATTTTAGCTTCATTACACTGGCTCCCAGTATGTTTTAGAATTGACTTTAAAATTCTATTGATCACTTTTAAAGCTCTTCATGGCCTCTCGCCTTGTTATATTTCTGAACTTTTAGTCCCATACACACCAGCACGTACCTTGAGATCCTCGGGCAGAGGTCTGTCTGTTCCAGAGAGTCTCGACTGAAAACTAAAGGGGACAGAGCGTTTGCTGTCAGAGCCCCGAGGCTCTGGAACAGCCTGCCCGAGGAAATCAGGTCGGCTGAGTCAGTGAACTCTTTTAAGTCCCTTCTTAAAACATACTTTTATAGGAGAGCCTTTCCCGATCTTATTTGATTTTATTTTATCCCTTTTATTTGATTGTATTTTACTAATTTTATATGTATCTGTATTTTAGTCTTTTCAATGTTTTCATGCTTTTATCTCGTATTGTTTTTGTATTATTGTCTCTTTATTTTCTTTACACTTGTTAAAGCACTTTGTAACTTGTTTTTGAAAAGTGTTCTACAAATAAAGATGATTATATGCAAAAACAATGTCTGACACCGTAGTTTTCTCTGGATCCCTGCCAAATCTGACCAATGATGACATGTATAGCTGCATGTCGTCATTCCGCCGCTGGTTGTCGAGGTGGTGTCCAGCAAACGATGTGGGCTTTGTAGATCATTGGCAGACCTTCTGGGGAAGACCTGGGCTGATTCGGAGAGACGGCATCCATCCCACTTGGGAAGGAGCAGCTCTCATTTCTAGAAATCTGGCCAAGTTTATTAGTGGACCAAATCCATGACAACCCAGAGTTGAGACCAGGAGGCAGAGTCGCAGTCTAACACTCCTCTCTCTCAGATTATGATACTGATTTATTTTGTCTTACTGAAACCTGGCTGGGTGATGGAGAATGTTAGCCTAAATGAATCCACCCCTCCCAGTCATATTAATGCTCACATTCCTCGAGGCACAGGCCGAGGAGGTGGAGTTGCAGCTATCTTCGACTCTAGCCTACTGATCAGCTCCAAACCTAAACTAAACTATAACTCATTTGAAAGCCTTGTTCTTAGTCTTTTGCACCCAAGTTGGAAATCACTGCAACCAATTCTTTTCGTTATAGTGTACCGAGCACCTGGTCCGTACTCTGAATTCTTATCTGAATTTGCAGAGTTTTTGTCAACTTTAGTCCTTAAAACGGACAGTTATTATTGTAGGGGATTTTAATATTCATGTGGACGTTGAGAATGACGGCCTTAGTACTGCATTTATCTCTGTTAGATTCCATTGGCTTCTCTCAGAGTGTTCATGAACCGACTCACTGTTTTAACCACACCCTCGACCTTGTTTTGGTATATGGTATTGAAATTGAACATTTAATAGTGTTTCCACAGAATCCCTCTTTATCCGACCACTGTTTGATAACTTTTGAGTTTGTATTGCTGAACTACACGCCATTGGGCAAAGATTTCTATACAAGATGTCTGTCTGATAGTGCTGTAGCTAAATTTAAGGATGCGATTCCATCAGTTCTAAATTCATTATCAAGTCACAAAGTAACAGAGGACTCCTATGCTAATTTCAGTCCCTCCCAAATCGATCATCTAGTGCTGCAGGCTCGCTGCGAATGACACTCGACTCTGTAGCCCCTCTAAAAAAGAAAATAATTAAACAAAGACGGTTAGCTCCATGGTATAATACTGAAACTCACAAATTAAAGCAAATATCGCAGAAACTTGAGAGGAATTGGCGTTCCACCAAACTGGAAAATTCTCGTTTAATTTGGCAAGATAGTCTTAAAACTTATAGGAAGGCCCTCCGTAATGTCACATTTGTTAGATTACAAATCAACAAAACAGGCAAAGTTAGCGTACTGCTCATAATTAATAGAGGAAAATAAGAACAACCCAGGTTTCTTTCAGCATGTAGCCTGGCTGACAGAGTCACAGCTCTATTGAGCCAAGTATTCCCATAGCTCTCAGTAGTTACGACTTCATGAGCTTCTTTAGTGATAAAATTATAACTATTAGAAACAAAATTCACCATGACCTGCCCTCAATTGGCACCAACTTATCTCTAAACTCAGGAACCTTAGAAACAGCTGTAGAACCAGATATGTGTTTAGACTGTTTTACCCTTAGTCAGCACTTCTATACTAGATATGATCAATCTATCTCTATCAATAGGCTATGTACCACAGTACTTTAAAGTAGCTGTAATTAAACCTCTTCTGAAAAAGCCCAAACTTGATCTGGATGTTTTAGCCAACTGTAGACCTATATCTAACCTTATATTTCTCTCTAAGGTTCTGGAGAAAGCAGTTGCTAAACAGCTGTGTGACTTTCTACAGAGCAATAGTTTATTTGAGGATTTTTAGTCAGGATTTAGAGCTCATCATAGCACAGAGACAGCACTGGTGAAAATTACTAACAACCTCCTTATTGCATCAGACAAAGGACTTGTCTCTGTACTGGTTTTATTAGATCTTAGTGCTGCATTTGATACCATTGACCATCAGATCGTATTGCAGAGACTGGAACATTTCATTGGCATTAAAGGAACCGCTCTAAGCTGGTTTAAGTCCTATTTATCAGATTGATTTCAGTTTGTACATGTTAACGATGAGTCCTCCATGCACGCCAAAGTTAGTCATGGAGTTCCACAAGGATCTGTCCTCGGACCAATCCTCTTCACTTTATATATGCTTCCTTTAGGCAATATTATCAGGAAATATTCCATAAACTTTCATTGTTATGCAGATGATACTCAGTTATATCTATTGATCAAACCAGATGAAACTCATCAGTTAGCTAAACTTCAAATGTGCCTTCAGGATGTTAAAACCTGGATGACCTGTAATTTTCTAATGTTAAACTCAGATAAAACTGAAGTTATTGTTCTGGGGCCTAAGCACCTCCGTGACGCATTATCTAAAGATATAGTTTCCCTTGATGGCATCGCCCTGGCCTCCAGCACCACTGTGAGGAATCTTGGAGTTATCTTTGATCAGGACCTGTCGTTTAAGTCTCACATTAAGCAAATTTCAAGGACCGCCTTTTTTCACCTACGTAATATTGCGAAAATCAGGAACATCCTGTCTAAAAAATGATGCAGAAAAACTAGTCCATGCATTTGTTACTTCTAGGCTGGATTACTGCAATTCCTTATCAGGCTGCTCTAAAAGTCCATTAAGACTCTTCAGCTGATTCAGAATGCTGCAGCACGTGTTCTGACAGGAACCAGGAAAAGAGATCACATTTCTCCTGTCTTAGCTTCTCTTCATTGGCTTCCAGTAAAATCCAGAATAGAATTTAAAATCATTCTTCTTACCTACAAAGCTCTTAATGGTCAGGCACCATCTTATCTTAAAGAGCTCATAGTACCTTACTAACCCACCAGAGCACTGCGCTCCCAGAATGCAGGGTTACTTGTGGTTCCAAGAGTCTCCAAAAGTAGACTAGGAGCCAGAGCATTCAGCTATCAAGCTCCTCTCCTGTGGAACCAGGTTCCAGTTTGGGTTCAGGAGGCAGACACCATCTCCACATTTAAGAGTAGGCTTAAGACTTTCCTCTTTGATAAAGCTTATAGTTAGGGCTGGCTCAGGTGAGTCCTGAAATATCCCTTAGTTATGCTGCTATAGGCCTAGACTGATTTCCCATGATGCACTGAGCTCCTCTCTCCCTCTACTTTCTCTCCCTCTGTATGCAACCTCATCCCATTATTGCATTACATCCCAAAATCATAAAAATAAAGGCAACGCATGGAATGAGAAGGTGTGTCCAAACTTTTGGCCTGTACTGTGTATAAAAATTGAATTGAATAGTTTTAGTATAGCCAATCTGATTTTATGGTCTGAGTATGTGATCATTTTGTTGAGGATTCCATCAGTACCACAGGCCTTTTTTCCTTTCAGGGACTGGATGACTTCTGTTAATTCTTGTTCTGTTACAGGGTAATCTAGAGGGTTTTGGTTGTTTTTTTTATCACCACCTCCAGAGTTTTCCATTTCGTGAATATCTTGTACTGATCATAACTTTTTGTAATATTACTGTATAATTCACTAAAGTGATTAATCCAAGTATTTCCATCTGGGATCGGCAATTCATCCTGCTGGGTTTTGTTTAGGTTGTTCCATTTCTCCCAGAATTGGTTGGACTGCTAATGATCAACTTATACTCACATGAATGAGACCACTTGAAATTTTAACTCGCACACTTTGAAAAAAATGGTCCCAGTCTGGAGCCCTGCCAAGGCCGGGACGGAGAAGCTGACCGGGGCTTCCGTGTGGGAGAGGACGCTCCAGATGAATGCAGTGGGGTAGGGACCCGTCCCATCCTCCTTCCGGGCCGCTTTACACCCACCTGACAGTTGGCCTGACTGATGGGTTCCTACCTAATTTGTAGCCAGAGGGTGTCTCTGTCTGGTGTTACTGTCTGTTCCTTTCTGCCGAATTATAAATACAGTGTTCATCATCTAACTCTGACCAAACCCTTTCTACACTGAAGTCATCATGTTGTCATTAACTCTGGGAATCTGCACTTGTCACACTGATGACAATGACACAGGATGCATTGTTTATAGTTTAACAGACAGACTAGATGGGAGAAAATATGCATTGCAGGAACTATTTTTGTGTTTTGATGATGGTGGTGGAGAGCCCTATCTAACATGTCACTCCAAAATTGGTGTTCATTTGGGTTGAAATCTGTTGACAGTGAAGGCCATGGCAAATGAATCACATCATTCTCATACCATCAAACCATTCAGGGAGTTCTGTGTGCCCTGTATGTTTCTACAGTGTTATTTAGAAATGACAAAATTAGTAGACCAAACTGGAAAATCTGAAATTGCAAAATAATATCCAGTTTGCTAATCTGTTTATAGCTAAATTAAACTGTTTTATTGGATCTCATGGCACTTTCAAAGTACATCTGGTTTGGCTGTGGGTTCTTCTCACAGTGATTATCACGTGCCTGAATGATCCTGAATCCTTCTCAGTCTTGCAGTTGTGTGATATTGGCCTTTCTGTTGTGGTGGCAGCCAGGCTGACGGTGAGTGTCTTGTTTATGTCTCTTTTCTTGGGTTCTGTTTTTTTCCCCTTGTGTTTCGGCCTGCCTGTCTGTGTCTCCTCTGCTCCCCTTGCTTGTGTTCTCTCTCTCTGCTCCTGAGCGCACCTGACAATCCACACCTGTGTCTCATCAACCTCCACCTCCGCCCGCCACACCTGCCAGCTATCAGCCTCATCTCCACCAGTATTTCAACTCTCCACTCCATCCCCATGGCTTGATCGTCGTTGCTCCAGACCTGGTCGCACTATTTGCTTCAAGCCTCCCCCAACCCCCGTGCCTGCATTTCCCTGTCATCCGCCTCTCACTCACCTCCACTCCCTCAACCCCTTTTTCCCTTTAAGAAAACCCATTCATCCTGAGCGTTGCTTTTGGGTCCTCTCTGTCAAACACATCACAACACTTTCCTTTCATAGCTTCCTGATCAGCTTCCTCCTTGTAATCCATATGAGTCTTCTGATTAGGTGGTGTGTCTCAGTGATTGTTTGCCAGGCCCCCACCCGTGTCCCCTCAGCAATCCATATGTGAGTGACATATGGATTACCAGTCCACTCTTTTAGTGAAAGGTCAGGGTGTGATTAAGCAGGGGATTGGAAATAAAACACAATTCCCCTTTAGCGGGTCTAATAACTAACTGTTCATAAATTAGGGATTGAGTGTCACGATGGGTGTTGAGGAGGCAGCTTGTGGAACCCAAATGCAGGACTCGAAGCTGGCAGGTACAGTTCACTGATTTATTTAAACAACTAAAGGCGAGCACACTTACAGGTTGAGTGGCTGATACAGAGTCCAAAACAAAGGTTGTCCAAACCAAAATCCAAATGGTGCAGAGAAACACGACGAGAGGGCAGACAACAAGCGATAACACAGCAACTCAGGGAGACAGCATACAATGACCCGAAACACCAGGAGATAGAGACACACACTCACACACACACACACACACACACACACACGTTACCAAGAACCTGAACGAGAACACAGAAGAGACTAAACCGAAACAGTACACACAAGAACCAAGAGCAAAGACCAGAACTAAGGACATGGAACAAAAACCCAGACTTCAAAAATAACAGATAATGAAGCCAACTAAACACAAAAGGTACAAAACAAGACATGGCAGAGAGGATCGTGACATTGACTGGTTGTTCCTGTTGAAATACAGCCCCTTGCACTGCTTGACTTGCCTTTGTTTGGTTTTCCATTGTTGAAATGTTGTACCTTTTTTCCTATCACCTCCATAGAGGTTCCAGGCGAGCTGAGGGATACTAAAATGTAACGTGAAAACATGGCAGACTGCTGATTGGTCAGAGAGAATCGTCACTATTCACTGCGTCATCATTAAGGGCACCAGACAGAGGCCGGCAGCAGAAAGTTTGATATTTTACAGTTTTTGTATGTAATTTCATCACCAAATCCACTTCTGAGAAGTTTTGAGGTGAGAAATCAACTGTGTAGATTTCAAATATTGACAGTTTTACGAAAAGTGATAACGGAACAAAAATGTGCTTGAATATTTTCGGAGTTGAGGAGGTATGGAAGATTTAATTGGACTTTAATATTTGTAACCCACAGAAGACAATCTACAAATGTGTACAACGGTGTGCAAATATTTCACTATCTGCAAATGTGTCTTTTTACATTTGTGATGTGTAAAATTATATCCAAAAAAGTACAGGGTGATGTGTACACACAAAACTGTTTTTATACATTTGCAGATTACTTCATGTGAAATTGTGGGTCATGTTACATTTGTAACTTCCTTTTTACACATTTGTGGAATTTTGTTCAATGTGTACTGCGGAGATCTGTAAATAAACATATACACAAATATCTCACAACCTAAAACATGTACTTTTGCTATGCACACTTGTACAGAAAAGTTTAGATGTAGTAGAGTCCAGTGGGCCAGCAGAAGTAGATCAGAAAGCAGCGCTGCAGGCTGGCAGTCCAGTAGCAGCTCGGACAGGAGGAGGCCATGGTGCTGCTGAGAAAATGGGGAAACAGAGAGAGAAAGGCTCAGTGATTTATCTAGGAAATCCTCAACAGAAACACAGTACAGTGACATCCAGTGTTGGGCAAGTTACTCAGAAATTGTAATATATTAATAGTTACTTATTACTCCTTAAAGAAGTAATATTACTTTACTTATTACTGGGTGATAAAAGTAACTAGTTACTTTACTATATCCAGTGTTTCCCACAGAATGGGGGGGGGGGGTATTCTAACTTTGGACAGATTTGTGCAGTGGTTTTCACGAGACAGAGAGAGAGGGAGGGAGGGAGGAGGTGCTGCACTAATATATGCTCCTCAATACAGCTCCTCAATTAAAAATGATTTTAAATAGCCTACACCTAGTAAAATAATTAGAAAATCAATATGTGGTGGTCTGCCTTGATAATTATCCAAATTATAGGCTAATTATGGGAAACGCTGCTTACACTACCACCCCCCTTCACCCCCAAACAAAGCAGCCTCTCAAGACTTTTTAACTAACATCATATGAATAACAGAAGCAAGGGTAGACCTATGGTTTCAAGCATATAGTCTAGGCCTATCATTTCTTAACGCCACTGGCTGAAAAAATATATATAAAGCAATTAAATCCCGACTTTTAAACAGCTGTTTTTCTGCACATGTAGCCTGTTTATAAGAGCAGTATTCAGTAGATACAAAACGTTACGTTAAACATCAGTGACAGCATCTGCAGGAGTTTCTTTCTGTAAGTTTCATGTGGCTGTGCTGCTTCAGCAGATGCTTCAATAAATCAGATGTAGAAATGTTTGCGGTTGAAAGCTTTTGAGATTAATAGACGACTATGTTCTTTGCATGTTAGACTGTGACACAAAAATGTCAGAAGCTACTTCCAGCTGTGGAAAGAACGCCTCTCTCCCTCGTTGTCCAACATTGGACTTGAACAACAAAGTCCGGTCCCGCTGAGCTGCTGCACAGTCGTGAATTTACGTCAAGTAACAAGTAACGCAGCGGTACTTGCCTTAGTAACTAGTAATAATATTACTGTTTTAGAAAAGTAATTAGTTACACTACTAGTTACTGGGGAAAGTAATATTACAGCAACGTTACTGCCCAACACTGGTGACATCATGGTTTACTGTCACTAAGATAACGATCATTCTGCACTGATCTGTCAAACTGTCCTAGCCTACTGATTTTATCACTATATACCTAAATGTTAACTGGTCACCGGACTGCGGTAAATGGAGGCTATATAAGAGACTGACATGCTAACTCCAGTTGTAGAGGGAATAACCAATTGTTGTGAAAATCATAAAATCTCTCCAGGTGAACTAAATGATAAAATATGAGCTTGTTAAGTGTAACGTGGGCTAACGTTACACAGCTAACTCACCACAGGAGACACAAAGTTAGCAAACTGCACAGCAGACTTTCCTTGAGAGGACAAGGAACCCGATCCTGAAACACGAGCGTTGAGTTAAAATAAGATTCTCAACTACTTTGTTACTGTTTTACTTATCTCATTTTTTAAATGTAAGTGTTTAAATAGTTTGCTCTTTCTACTCTTGTGTTTAACGTTAATGACATTATGCTGCATGGAAAGCACTCTGAGCTGCATTTTGTGTACATGAAACCACATAAATATATTTTGTTAATATTATTTTAGTTTTAACTGAAAATCTCAGCATTACTGTTGCTCATGTTGTACTGTTGCATAACAGTCTTATTTGAAATATCATATTTTAGGGCGGAGAAAACACTCCAGAGTTTCATCATTGAGCTCTCTTTCAGCTGATGGTTATTGCAATCAAACCAAACTAAACATCAAGTAATTTTACTTAGTTTATATATTTGATCACAGAGCTAAGCGACTGTCCTCTCCACTAAACCCAGCAGATGACTAGCACCACTCTGTAGCCCCCTGCTATTAATCATATGTGCAAATTACACTTAATCACTCGTCATTTAGGTCATCTTCAAATGGAGCCGCATGCTAGCCATCTAAACACATTACATCGTGACACTGCAATTATGTGTTATTTAGGAAGAGAAGGTATAATAGCTGCCTCTCTTTGTGGGGACATCTCTCTTAGCTTCTTATGATCTTTACTGTGGAATACACACTCTGTGTACAGACCGACTGATCTCCAAGACTTTTGTTTGGGAGACAAATTCTACTTTTGCAACAAGTAACAGAATGTAATCCTAATACACTAGTCAGGGGAAATTTAAGGAAAGAAAGCTTTTGATAGTCATGAAAAGGAAAAACAGCTGTTCCATTGGTCCACGAGATGTGTACCTCAGTGTCTCTGGAGTAGCTCCAGTATGTATTTGGAGAATTATAAATTCTTAAGTGGTATTCCCATTAACCCATCTATTTTCCCCATTGCTGGTCATTTTTTTCACCTGGACTGATCAGGGAGAGTCACGATCAGTAATTTAGACCTGTGTAACAACCAACAACCTTCATTAGGTGACTCAAATGCGTGCGTGCGTGCGTGCACAGACACTGTAAGTGGTCAGTGTTCAGGGGACCAATTTGCCTTATTCAAGGTGCCCCTGATTTATTCTACCTTGTGACTGTCTTCATAACTGACCTATTATCCCGATATTTATCTTATCTTACCTTCATCCCTTTTCTTTTTTAAATGTGACATATCTTCTGTTTACATGTATTCCCACTTCAGCATCTAACAGTTTTGTCAGTCTAATGAAGCATAGTACAAGACTATCTAATGCTACTCTTTCATTCACAGTTCTCTTCTCCCTCTTTAAAGCTGGAGTGCAGGACTTTTATATAAAAATGAACATATGTTACATTCAAACCCTTACCAAACGAGTTCACAAAATGCTGATTGAGCCAGGTAAATTTCCCCATACTCGCAGTAAATCTGGTGTCTGTGGCGACGTTCCTGCACTGGCACATACTGATTGGTTTGCTAGAGCTGAATGGTGAAAGGGCAGCGACTGTAGCGACAGCAGCAGCTCGGTATGGCAGAGCCTATACTGGATGTCACTGTGTCGACAGTGTGTAATTACTCTCACTGTCAGAAAAGGGAAATTTTGCTGTGCAGGTTCAAGTTAAATTAATCAGATTTTTCCACAATCTCCACCAGCCAATCATGTCATTGCTGTCAAACTTTACATCTATTCTCCTCTCTGCACACCGTTTTATTTGAGTGAATTCTGAGTGTGAATTTTATGCTCTGACAAACTCGGACAATCGGACAGGTTCAAAAAATCATCTCAGTCCCACCTCATGTTCTCCACCCTGAGTGTCAGCTTTTCCTCCTCTAAGCAGGTACCACCACTTCAAACATTCCTTTGTCCCCCTGTCCATTAAAGTCTTTGACACTACCTAGGCTGAAATATGTGTATGCTGTAGCTGTCCTTCCTGTTGTAGATCACTGTTATATATTGTACTATGTGTGCTATAATTAGATTTTTTGATTATGAAATGAATCTT
This sequence comes from Micropterus salmoides, assembly GCF_014851395.1. Taxonomy (NCBI): domain Eukaryota; kingdom Metazoa; phylum Chordata; class Actinopteri; order Centrarchiformes; family Centrarchidae; genus Micropterus; species Micropterus salmoides. The sequence goes on from NW_024044570.1 coordinate 37,109,686, forward strand.
TATAGTAACAAAATGTGTGAGATAATATCCATTAAAGCAGATCGCTATATGAAACTGTCTTTAGTGTGTTTGTGTCGCACTCACTCCAGTGTCTAGATGCCCAGATGAGCCTCGGTTTCAGGCTCAGAGCTAATTTAACCAAACAGCATCCTCTGCTGGTTGCTGGTCATATGTCTGTAGAGCTGAACATGAACATACCAGTTGGTTTCCCATTCTATTGTTTCCAGTTGTTGCGTGTATTCTATTCTATTCTATTCTGATCTCTGGTCTTTGGTCTGGTGAGGACTGTACAATTTGCTATAGTCTTTGATGCTCTCCCTTCTGGAGTTATTATGATTTTCAGAGATACTTGTATACCTAATTTGCTGCCTCCTCTTGAGCCTGCAGAAACTATGATATGAAAAATTTGTTTTAACCATAAGGTCTCCAAAAACAATAAAAATATCAGCACTCTGTTCAAAAAGACTTTGTAGCAGTACCGACTGCTTGTGCATTCTGGAACTCATATGTTGGAGATATATGCTGGAAGGAAGTGTGGACTCTCTCACAAATATATGTTGGTGAATAAAGTAAGGGAAATTTCCTTTAAGATTTTGCATCGTTTCTACCCTGTAAAATCCTTTCTGGTGAAATTAAAAAAAGATATTGACATTCCTTCTGTGATCTTCATGTAGAAACTATAGCCCATTTATTCTGGCTTTGTACTTACACCAAGAAACTATGGAAATATGCATATAAATGTATTATTATTTCTTTCTTTATGTATTTTTCATATTTTCCATGCTATGTTTTCATTCCCTGGTGAGTTACCCTACCTGTGCCTACCACTTCCTGTCACCTATGCCCCTTTTGTATAACCCAGTGTCCAACATACTAATACAAAATATATCTAAACAAAATAATACACTGAACAAAATTATAAACGCAGCACTTTTGTTTTTGCTCCCATTCATCATGAGCGGAACTCAAAGATTGAAGAATTTCTCTATGTACACAAAAAGGCCTATTTTAATGACACTTGCTGGCTCTGAGTGAGGCTGTCAGGGCGGTTTTAAGTTTTCACAATCATTGCTTTAAATCATAATTTGTTCCACAGACTGCAGACTGTCCTGTTATAACCACATGTATAACACGCTTACCTCCACTCCAGTCCTGTAGGTGGCGGTAATGCATCTAAACATTGCCAGGTCGCCGCCAGTTTGACCCTTTGAGCTTGCCGTCGTCGCCACAGGAAGTCAGTTTCCTCTTTTGCAGAAAGCTAACGCTACAATTATAACGTTCCCCTGCTTCATACTGACACACTGAATTTATTTATATTTATGACAGACTTGAAAAAGCAACGTTTAAGCGTTGTTTGTGATAGTATCGAGGCATTTGTAGCCAGTTAGGATTACGATTGTAGCGTTGTGAAAGCAACAATAAGCTAAGGTAGTAATTGCAACAACCTTTTTATTTATCTAAGTTACCAACGTTGGTCTGAAGCCTTTTCTCCAAAATGATGAACTATTCTGACTACGACTCTGATGGATACTCCTCTAATGAAGATGCAGACTACGTCCCATCAGGTGAGGGCTGGAACTTTCCCCGCCTGTGGTTGTGTTAAAAGTAACGCGGGTAACGTTAGTAGCAGTCAGCTAGTAACGTCAGTCTTTACTAACTCGGCCAACGTTACAGGAAATGTCGCATGGACACTTAATGTTAGCGGGTTATATAGCAAATGAATTTGTCACATAACTGTGAATAGCTCACCGACACATGGTAACGCACTAAACGGAGTAAACGAGCACAGCTCCATGATTATGACTGAAGACCCTCCACAAAACACCGAGTCTGCAGCCAACCTTCATGTGCTGCGTTTATCTCAACACCTTTCTGCTGGCCGGTGGTTACCGTTACTTTCCTGTCGTTTGGTGTGTAGCCCTTATTAGACTCGTTTACACAGTGTTTGCTGTTGTTACAAACGGTTCAGGTTAACATCTCCTTCATCAGTTCACTCAGCTAAATTCACATAGAGATCTGCTCAGATTGATACAGTGTTCTGAAGTCATAGCTGAAGGTGGACTTATACTTGACTGCGTTATACATGTTTGCATACATGATGGGGCAGAATGAATATAATCACTATTACCTCCCATCACATCATTATTAACACTAGACTTTACTGCAGAAAAGCCGGTGTCCTTTCCAAGGCTGTTTGTTAAATATATTTATCTCCATCACAATGACAGATTGCAAGGTCTGTGTTCTTAGCACTTATGATATGAAATATGATTAAAATCCTGGACCGATTAAATCAGTGTAACCGGTGTAACCCCCTGAGCACATAGTGCACGGTCCTGAATCGAACCGCGGACCTGGTGTGAGGGAGGCGGACGCGCTGACGAGGAGGCTTAAGACCCCACATACTTGCTTTTAACTACGCGTACCTGTACCTTAGATGGCTGCCACGCGTATCCAGCATTCCTTTGAAGCATCTCCATTAAACACAAATGAAGAAGAATAAGAAGGTTAGCTGCAGAGTTAAAAAAGGAGATTTATGGCAGTGTGTTTAGAATAAAACTCCTTAAGCTAGTCCGCAATTACCGACATCGTTATGATGTCTCATTAAAATCACAACCTCCTCTAGTGTGGCTGTGTGGATCGTTTGTTTACGTTGTGCATATTTGGAGGTTGTCAAGGAAGATAATCTGGTGTCAGCGAGGGATGATCCGGCTCTGATCTAATCCTCCAGGTACACCTGACTGCAGGCGAGTATGTGACGGTATACAAACGGTATTGTTCACATACTCTACGCGTTGTTAAAAAGCAAGTATATCGGAGGCAGAAGCCCATGGGCACTATCGTCAGTCGCCAGTGCGTCTCTGAAAGTGTCACAGAGTGAGGGTTACTCACTCACAGCCTTGCTGGCTTCCGTTACATCAGCATGCTGATATTATCAGCTGATATGGGCTAATTGCAGATCAGCCGGTATCTGTGTTTATAATAGCAGATAAAAGACAATTAAAAGAGAAACAGAGACACATCCTTCACTTGTGTTATGAGTGTCGTAGTTGTAAAATTTGTCCTCCAGAGGGCGCACTGCAACACCCCTGTTAGCAACACACCTGAACAAATCCACCACAGAACATTTAACTTTGGTAACAAAGTTCTATATCTAACAAAGTTTTTTTTCAACTGCATTATGCCATGTTATCTTGGAGAGAGGTCATAACTACACAAAACTAACGTGAGGGACAATCTTTGATTGCGTTCAGTGAAGAACAATTTTGGATTTTAAAATCCTTAAATATCAAAGTCGGTATTGGTCTTAAAAATCCAACATCAGTCGGGCTCTAATGCTAATACAGATATTTAATAATGAATTACATTTATATAGCGCTTTATCATAGATACTCTAAGCACTTCACAGTGAAGTGGGGGAGACTCACCACACATCAGCTTGAGATAGAGCGGCAGGGAAACGTTGAGCCTATTACTATTTCCACTGTTGATAAATATCACAGTTGGTAAATGTATGCAAATTGTTTAGTTGGCTAATCAAAGTAATGGTGAAAGTGTGTGCCACAACATTACTTGAGATCAGACCTTTTACATGTGTCAAACAAAAACCTCAACAGAAGTCTGTAGAAGAACATGATCAGATCATAACATCGCAGTATGATTTTGCTTAAATTCCGTAAACTATAGTTTTGTCTGATGCACTCCCGCTGCATCCTGTTCTCTTTGTCCTCAGATGATAACCTCAGCGAGGATGACATTAATGAGTGCGAAAAGGAAGACCCTCTGCACGGGGATGATGATGTGCCGCATCCTGACAATGTTAGCAAGAAGAAGAGGAAGAAAAAGGACATCAGTATGAGGTGAGAGGAGCGTTTGGATTGCAGTTAAAGGGCTTGACTTGATGATTTACATTTTGTGGGTCAGTTACAGTCAAACCCCAGTTTAAGAACAACTGAGACATTTTTATAATACAAAGGTTGTGAAGGCTGATTCCAACACTGACTCTGGGGAACAGTGTCCTCAGTATGAGTTGAAACTATTGAATATTGAATGATTGAATGTTAGGCCCCTGTTTTCCTGTTTTGTTCTGAATGAGACGAGGACAAAAACATGAAAGAAAACTTCACTCTGACTTCTTGCACGAAAAGAATTTTATTAGCAGGCTTGTTCTGCGGCTTTTCCTAAATTCTTGACCCGAAATGTCCGCCATTTTCATCCAACTCTTATTTCAAACATTCTCTGTATGTTTGCATGCTGTTCTATCTTTAATCAATGATGATGACCTTAATTCACATCCTCGAAACAATCTGCAGAAAGAGGAAGAAAGGAGTACTGAAGGTAGACCAGGAAGAGACGTGTGGAGACGGAGCGGAGGAGGGACTGCCTCCACAGGAAGAGGTGGCAAAACCCGCTGAGGTACAGAAGGATGATGATGACAGACAGAAGAAGAAATCAGATGACCTTTGGGCAAGTTTCCTGTCTGATGTTGGATCCAGGCCCAAAGAATCAGCACCGCCTCACAATCAAATACCACACAGAAGGTAAATATGTTTTGAACCTAAATGTATGACTAATATGGTGTATGTTTTAAAATGGAAACACTTGGAGGGAACCAAACTCAAAACTTGTTAATGGTGCTTTCTGGTGTAAAGTCACAGGATACCATGTTCTAACCCAGATAATAGACGGTACTTAAAATACACCAAAAGGATCATCAGAGCATTAATTATCAAACCTACAGCATTTTCTGTACGTGTCTATATTTTTTTGTCTCTCCCTTAGACTGATTCTTTGGTTTTTATCCTCAGGATGATTCCTCAGTATTGAAGGTTGCACCTTTGAGTACAGAAACAAAAGCCTCAGAACCTGCTAAAGTCACCATCACTAAAGTTTTTGACTTCGCTGGAGAAGAAGTTAGGTATGGCACTGAATCATCCTCACGTTTTGAGACCGTTTGACGCCCTGTAAAAATATTTGTTTTTTATAAATCACAAAAAAGTTTTTGGAAGAAGGCAAACACAAAGGTCACACACAGAACATCCTTTTATTTGTTAAAAATGAAATCAGAGCTTTTAGACACACTGTTAAAGCTAGGGCAGGCAACGTTGGAGAACTAGTAATGAGACAGAACGCCCCGACCCCCATCATTTGAACCCACTGAAATGACCGGCCGTGTTTATTACAGTCCTGCGACAGATACTGGATGTTTGATTCATTGATTGCTGTCGAGATGTAAAGAGATTATAATAAAAAGCGCAGTTCTGAAATAAACTGCCTGCCCTAGCTTTAAGTTGCAACTTAACTGAAATATAGTGTAGCAAATAAATTAGATTAAACTTCCTGACATCCTGCTGATGTAATACTTCTTTGTCCATTCAGTGCAGTCTCCACACGCCGCAGCATAAACGGATAACTTTAATCCATGCAGGGCCCTGATCTTTGGACATGGATATCTGTGTGATCCAGATATTAGGGCTGTAAGGGTTCTGAAACAGAGACAGACACCGCGACAAACTTCCACGGTCTCGTATCGCGGATTCGATGGACAGAACCGTGACACACCCACTCCCCGGGCTGTTGGGCTCTCATTAAGCTTAACTGTGGCGGCCGGCAGCTGTGCTGGGGCAGGGTGGCGGTGTAAAACGGATTTGTATTTGATATTTCATTTTCAAAGTCTTAATCTGCTGTACATTGGACAGTATTCAAATGCAATAAGTGGAACATCCCCCCAGCTCTACCTAACGAGCTGGGTGCACATAGGAGACATTTGCCTCAGGCCTTTCTGCCAGAAAGCCTTTAAGAAGTCAGGTGACGTAGCATAAAGTGTGACACAGTCAGCGTAGGGATGAGGTTGGATGGATGGATCTAACAGAAACACAATATTTTCACCGTGGGGGCCGCTGTTTGTGTCCCACAGGCTGGATGAATAACAGTGTGCTGGCAGATTTCTTTTGGGCTCTCTGGGCTGGAGTCATAATATGAGTTTAGTTTTATGGCTCTCTACAAATTCTCAAGTTGGGTTTGTACAGTCATTTAACCTCTTAACATGTTCAGCCGATCAGAGTTGATAAATATGGATCATAACTGCCCCAGAATCATTAGGTGGATATCTTAATCATCATGATCAGAACCTGATGTGTGTCTAGAACTCTCATCAGTTAAAGGGGCTATATGTAGTTTTTCAATGAAACATTAGAGCCTCACTGTCAGCAGGCTCTAACGTCACTCATAAATAAGGCCTGTTTTTTCTGTTGGATCAGCCATTATTCTGTTTTAATGTGAAGGAACCGGGTCGGGTTCTCTGCGTGCGACAACAACACAGCTAATGATATGCAGTCCACTAACACCACAAAACAACCGGCTCCCAGCTCCTAACGCCGACTAATTGCTAATTTTATCTGGTACGAAATACTACAGTTATCCTGTGTACCACTGGTATTATGTTGTGTTAAGTGTTAATTTACCGCTAAAAAGCAAACATGGAGCGTTTTTTTTTTATACTAGCCTATAGCGATGCAGCCAGCTACTTCAGCACAGATCCACTGTTGTTTGCTTCATAACGTTCAGTATAGATTATTGTGGTTTACTGATACTCTGGTAGACAGCTTCTCCACCTCTCAGTCGCCCACATAATCTACAATAATGCAACAAAACAAAGTGGAAGATTCGCTACAGTAATGTTACTTACTGTGATAAAGTGTGACAATCTCATTATAATATTCAGTCCAGCTCACTAACGGTTTCATTATCATCCAGTACATGTAGCTGTGCTGACATTGCTGAGCCTCCGGTGACAATGCTCAGATAGTAAAGATAGTTACTGAAAAGCAGCAGGCGAGCTAATGGATATGTGTCACGTCTGCTAAATGCAGTCAGTGTACCGTTATCATGTAATGAGCATGGATTAGTTGAACCTCGAGCATAAATATAAAACGCTGCAGTGGGAGTTGACCTGAGTTTCCAGCACGTGTGTAATACTGTCTCCTGGTGTTTTGGTCGCTGAAAACATACATACATATTACTCCTTTTAAAATAATTTAAACACACACAAAAAAGCAGAAGTTTTTATGTCTTTTGATATTCTCACAATAATCATCTCTTTAGACTGGCTTAGCCTCTTATCTCTGGTGAGATTGAAACCAGCATTAGTTCATGTAGTAAACAGTGTGACAGAAAGTAGATCAGTTCTTTTTTAATATGAT